>NC_092095.1:61551068-61567288 GCF_045679555.1 Salvelinus alpinus | reverse complement strand
AATATGGCTGAGTCGCAAAGAAAGTTCAAGGAGAGGGGGTACGAAAATTATCAGATTAATATTGCCATTGAGAAAATTCAAAACAAAACGAGACATGACCTTTTTCAAGGGCAGTCTCGCAAAAAGACGCATTCTTGCATTCTAACTACCCGCTATTCAAAGCGCTCTAAACAAATTAAGGGAATCGTTCACAAACATTGGCACATTCTAAAATCCGATGATAGTCTCGGTAATGTGTTTTCAGACCTTCCCTTGGTCGTGTTTTCGCGGGGCAGAAATCTCAGAGACTAATTGGTACACTCTGATTTACCACCCCAAGATATTCCTGAACAACGTCTATTTGCACCCCTACTGGATGGAAATTATAAGTGTAATGGCTGTGCCCAATGCAATGGCACTTATAAATGCAGATCCTTCAAACACCCACAAACAGGGAAATCGATCCCAATCAAAGGTGTTATTACGTGCTCCACTAAGGCAGTTATTTATCTTATAACTTGTCCTTGTGGTAAAAATTATGTGGGGAAAACAAAGCGTGAATTAAAAGTACGTATCTCAGAGCATCGTAGCACCATTAGGTGCCAAAACTTGACCTACCCAGTTGTGGCCCACTTTTTGGAGGCAGGCCACTCGATTTCGTCTCTGCGTTATATTGGCATCGAACATGTCACCCTCCCTAGGAGAGGGGGTGACCTTGATAATTTATTGTTAAAACGAGAGGCTGCTTGGATCTTTAACTTAAAGACCCTTGCTCCCTTCGGTCTCAACGTGGACTTTGATCTGAAGCCATTCTTGTGATTGTTGTGATTGTTGTGACTTTGCCATTGTGGTTGTTTGTAGGCTTGTGTGGTCTTTAGTGAGTCTATGATCGTATGCTATCCATCTGTATTTATTGTATGCTGCTCTTTCTATGCCATTTTAATATGAGAAATTAACCAATGATATTAGGCCACTCTTGGCCATGATTACAGACACCTGTGTGTCTTGACACTATATATAAACGAGTCATCCCGCAGTGTCTGTGATTGTACCCTGATGAAGACAGCTTGCCTGTCGAAACGTTGGTAAATTAAATATTTTTGCATCTGAGCTCCTAGAGTGTGCGGCTCTCCTTTATTTTTAAGTTTTCTACTCCGCTAGCCAGCACCTCGCCTAAATAGGTGTGCGTTTCTTTTTCTTCTAGATTGTTACAGTAAGGGGTATCATTTGTATTACAGTAAGGGATATCAGTGATGTTACAGTAAGTGGTATCAGTAAGGGATATCAGTGGTATTACAGTAAGGGATATCAGTGGTATTACACTAAGGGATATCAGTGGTGTTACAGTAAGGGATATAATTTGTATTACAGTAAGGGATATCAGTGATGTTACAGTAAGTGGTATCAGTAAGGGATATCAGTGGTATTACAGTAAGGGATATCATTGGTGTTACAGTAAGGGATATCAGTGGTGTTACAGTAAGGGATATCAGTGGTATTACAGTTAGGGATATCAGTGGTGTTACAGTAAGGGATATCAGTGGGCATTACAGTAAGGGATATCAGTGGTATTACAGTTAGGGATATCAGTGGTGTTACAGTAAGGGATATCAGTGGTATTACAGTAAGTGGAATCAGTAAGCAATATCAGTGGTATTACAGTAAGTGGAATCAGTAAGCGATATCAGTGGTATTACAGTAAGGGATATCAGTGGTATTACAGTAAGTGGAATCAGTAAGCGATATCAGTGGTATTACAGTAAGGGATATCATTGGTGTTACAGTAAGGGATATCAGTGGTATTACAGTACGGGATATCAGTGGTATTACAGTAAGGGATATCAGTGGTATTACAGTAAGTGGAATCAGTAAGCGATATCAGTGGTATTACAGTAAGGGGTATCAGTGGTATTACAGTAAGTGGATTCAGTAAGCGATATCAGTGGTATTACAGTAAGGGATATCAGTGGTATTACACTAAGGGATATCAGTGGTGTTACAGTAAGGGATATAATTTGTATTACAGTAAGGGATATCAGTGATGTTACAGTAAGTGGTATCAGTAAGGGATATCAGTGGTATTACAGTAAGGGATATCATTGGTGTTACAGTAAGGGATATCAGTGGTGTTACAGTAAGGGATATCAGTGGTATTACAGTTAGGGATATCAGTGGTGTTACAGTAAGGGATATCAGTGGTATTACAGTAAGGGATATCAGTGGTATTACAGTTAGGGATATCAGTAGTGTTACAGTAAGGGATATCAGTGGTATTACAGTAAGTGGAATCAGTAAGCGATATTAGTGGTATTACAGTAAGGGATATCAGTGGTATTACAGTAAGTGGAATCAGTAAGCGATATCAGTGGTATTACAGTAAGGGATATCAGTGGTATTACAGTAAGTGGAATCAGTAAGCAATATCAGTGGTATTACAGTAAGGGATATCAATGGTATTACAGTTAGGGATATCAGTGGTATTACAGTAAGGGATATCAGTGGTACTACAGTAAGTGGAATCAGTAAGCGATATCAGTGGTATTACAGTAAGGGATATCAGTGGTATTACAGTTAGGGATATCAGTGGTGTTACAGTAAGGGATATCAGTGGTATTACAGTAAGTGGAATCAGTAAGCGATATCAGTGGTATTACAGTAAGGGATATCAGTGGTATTACAGTAAGTGGAATCAGTAAGCGATATCAGTGGTATTACAGTAAGGGACAGCAGCGGTAGAAAGGTGTCTCCCGACTACCTCGCTGACGGCCAGATGGCCTCTCTCTCTCTCTCTCTCTCTCTCTCTCTCTCTCTCTCTCTCTCTCTCTCTCTCTCTCTCTCTTACTTGCTCTCTCTCTCTCTCTCTCTCTCTCTCTCTCTCTCTCTCTCTCTCTCTCTCTCTCTCTCTCTCTCTCTCTCTCTCTCTCTCTCTCTCTCTCTCTCTCTCTCTCTCTCTCTCTCTCTCTCTCTCTCTCTCTCTCTCTCTCTCTCTTTCACCCCATCAGGGAGTCAACGTCTCTCTTGGAGCCTTTATCAGCTCTAATTTGAACCAGCGGAATGCCATGTGCTGCCATATCCACCGTGTCCCACAGGGACATATTAAAGGTGGTTCAGCCAGAGGAGCGATGTGGGAGGAGAGCCATTTCCTGTGACCTAGCATTTCTCTGGCTATTGACGGAATAGAGGGAGGACATCATTCCTTCATTGATAACATGCAGACAAAGGAGAGACCTTGAGAAATGTATTTGTATAGCAAACATTTATAAACATCTGTACATGTCATTCAAGGATGAATCTGGATGAATCTGTGGGAAAACAACATATAATGGAAGACATACTGTACAGTGATGAAGATCTTAGTTTATTCATTCTCAGAAGGATATTTGCTTATGTTGTGTTTTCAATTGTCCTTTAATGCATATCAGACAGCAGGGCCTACAGCAGGGCCTGTAATACATATCAGACAGCAGGGCCTGTAATACATATCAGACAGCAGGGCCTGTAATACATATCAGACAGCAGGGCCTACAGCAGGGCCTGTAATACATATCAGACAGCAGGGCCTACAGCAGGGCCTGTAATACATATCAGACAGCAGGGCCTACAGCAGGGCCTGTAATACATATCAGACAGCAGGGCCTACAGCAGGGCCTGTAATACATATCAGACAGCAGGGCCTACAGCAGGGCCTGTAATACATATCAGACAGCAGGGCCTACAGCAGGGCCTGTAATACATATCAGACAGCAGGGCCTACAGAAGGGCCTTTAATACATACCAGACAGCAGGGCCTACAGCAGGGCCTGTAATACATATCAGACTGTAGGGCCTACAGCAGGGCCTGTAATACATATCAAACAGCAGGGCCTTTAATACATATCAGACAGCAGGGCCTACAGCAGGGCCTGTAATACATATCAGACAGCAGGGCCTACAGCAGGGCCTGTAATACATATCAGACAGCAGGGCCTTCAGCAGGGCCTGTAATACATATCAGACAGCAGGGGCTACAGCAGGGCCTGTAATACATATCAGACAGTAGGGCCTACAGCAGGGCCTGTAATACATATCAGACAGCAGGGCCTTTAATACATATCAGACAGCAGGGCCTACAGCAGGGCCTGTAATACATATCAGACAGCAGGGCCTACAGCAGGGCCTGTAATACATATCAGACAGCAGGGCCTACAGCAGGGCCTTTAACCTCTCTAGGGTACGTGAGACGGTAGCTTCCCACCTCTTCAACAGCCAGTGAAACTGCAGGGCGCCAAATTCAAAACAACAGAAATCCCATAATTAAAAATTCTCAAACATACATGTATTTTACACCATTTTAAAGATACACTTGTTGTAAATCCAGCCACAGTGTCCGATTTCAAAAAGGCTTTACGACGAAAGCAAACCAAAAGATTATATTAGGTCAGAGCCAAGTCACAGAAAAACACAGCAATTTTTCCAGCCAAAGAGAGGAGTAACAAAAAGCAGAAATAGAGATAAAATTCATCACTAACCTTTGATGATCTTCATCAGATGACACTCATAGGACTTCATGTTACACAATACATGTATGTTATGTTCGGTAAAGTTCATATTTATATCCAAAAATCTGAGTTTACATTGGCGCGTTACGTTCAGAAGTTCCAAAACATCCAGTGATTTTGCAGAGAGCCACATCAATGTACAGAAGTACTCATTATAAATGTTGATGAAAATAAACTGTTATGCATGGAATTTTAAATGCACTTCTCCTTAATGCAACCGCTGTGTCAGATTTCAAAAAAGCTTTACGGAAAAAGCACACCATGCAATAATCTGAGGTCGGCGCTCAGAGCCCAATTAAGACACAAATATATCCGCCATATTGTGCAGTCAACAGAGATCAGAAATAACATTATAAACATTCACTTACCTTTGATGATCTTCATCAGAATGCACTCCCAGGAATCCCAGTTCCACAATAAATGTTTGTTTTGTTCGATAATGTCCATCATTTATGTCCAAATTCCTCCTTGTTGTTCTAGCGTTCAGTACACTTTCCAAACTCACGACGCGCGGGCAAGTCCAGCGGAAAGTACGGACGAAAAGTTAAAAAAGTTATATTACAGTCCGTAAAAACATGACAAACAAAGTATTGAATCAATCTTTAGGATGTTTTTAACATAATTCTTCAATAATGTTCCAACCGGAGAATTCCTTTGTCTTCAGAAGTGCGATGGAACAGAGCTCGCTCTCACATGAACGCGCATGGTTAGCGCATGTTCAGGTCATGGTAGACCTTACTCAATCCCCTCTCATTCGGCCCCACTTCACAGTAGAAGCATCAGACAAGGTTCTAAAGACTGTTGACATCTAGTGGAAGCCTTAGGAAGTGCAACATTACCAATATCCCACTGTATCTTCAATAGGAGCTGAGTTGAAAATCGACCAACCTCAGATTTCCCACTTCCTGGTTGGATTTCTTCTCAGGTTTTTTCCTGACATATGAGTTCTGTTATACTCACAGACATCATTCAAACCGTTTTAGAAACTTCATAGTGTTTTCTATCCAAATCTACTAATAATATGCATATTCTATTTTTTTTGGCTTTGTAGCAGGCCGTTTACTCTGGGCATGCTTTTCATCCGGACGTGAAAATACTGCCCCCTACCCCAAAGAAGTTAATGCATATCAGACAGCAGGGCCTTCAATGCATATCAGACAGCAGGGCCTACAGCAGGGCCTTTAATGCATATCAGACAGCAGGGCCTTTAATGCATATCAGACAGCAGGGCCTTTAATGCATATCAGACAGCAGGGCCTTTAATGCATATCAGACAGCAGGGCCTTCAATGCATATCAGACAGCAGGGCCTAAAGCAGGGCCTTCAATGCATATCAGACAGCAGGGCCTTTAATGCATATCAGACAGCAGGGCCTTCAATGCATATCAGACAGCAGGGCCTTTAATGCATATCAGACAGCAGGGCATTTAATGCATATCAGACAGCAGGGCCTTCAATGCATATCAGACAGCAGGGCCTACAGCAGGGCCTTCAATGCATATCAGACAGCAGGGCCTTCAATGCATATCAGACAGCAGGGCCTACAGCAGGGCCTTTAATGCATATCAGATCACTGCCTGCAGCCCTAGAGCTTGAGGAAATATTTTCGCTTTCATGGCGACAGTCCCTGTGGGCTCCCCTTCCAGGTAGGTGGATGAGCCGGAGCCTGAGGTGGTTATTTGAAATGTGTCCTCTGATAAATAAAAGCCCTGCTCCGCACTGCGTTGTTAGTCCAGGTCCATTGTTCGCTTTCCTATTAGAGACAACCTTTTTTCTTTACCATGAACCAGGCAGCTTGCCTGTGCTATGCTTTAAATCCTATTGACCTGAAATGGTTTATATCGTTTCATTATCTTTCCTTTGTTATTAAATGTACTTCATCACCGTACTTTCCAGCTGGAAGCTGTTGGATCAACACAGACATTACAGGACATGTGTCGTTTATACACCTGACCCTACAAAACAGGGACGTTTTCCCATTTGTCATCCATAATATCCTCTTGTTTGTTAGAGTGCTGATGTTGAATAAATGGTTGATCAAACAGAGAATTTGCTTAATGCAACACATCACATTCAGGAGAGAATCGCTGCAGGTGATACAAGGCCTCTAGACCCCAAACCATTTGATCACAGAGTATGAAATGTGTTTTTCTTCCTGTTATTATTTCCATTTTATTCAGTCCTTCTGTAGAGGAAATGTCCCTGTTTCGTAACGGTGTTTGTGGACAGTGTTGTCAGCTTTGACATTGTGTTTTGACCATACTTGCTGGTAGATTCAATAGGGGGGAAGCCTGAACAGCCGCTGTTGGGTAACCTAGCAATGATTTGAATGGAATGAAGTCCTCTGAATTAGACTTGGTTCTAAAGCAGCTGTCTTCTTGTGCTTCTCGCTAACAAGGCAAGACACTTTCAGTAGACTTTAATGAATTCATTCGATACAATGGAAATGGATGTGAATACAACGGATACAGTAGGGTTTCCTCTCATTCTATTCCCAGATCTCACAATAGCAACCCACTCATCTCTATACTAGGTGTTGTCCAGACTCAGCAGACATGCATCAGTTGTCATCACAGGTATAGTGCAGGTATTCCCCTAGGGGTACACGCAATGCCGTCGGGGGGGACGCCAAATAAAAATGTGATTCACATTTGAAAATATAGATATATTTTGAATGTCTTCACATTTTCAAACAGCCCGTTTATATTTTCCAACGGGGCTATACATTTGGGTGAGTTTTTTTTCTCTTGCCTGAGTAACCTCGTTTCACTGCCAAAAATAAAATTAAACCACCTAGTGTTCAGCGAAATAACAACACAATGTCAAATACAGGTAGCCTAGTCAAATAATTAACATCCAATCACATTAAACGTTACTCTCTTGCGGGAATTCCACTAACGGTCCGTATGTAGCCAAACGTAGCTGCTGCTCATTCCGTTTGCTCGAAAATTGATAAATGGTTAAAAATAGTAAGGCCCCATAGAGACACATACTAGCTCTACTACACCTGCACCTGTCGACGACACAAGTTGTTCTGCTTCCACGAGCACATCCAATGCGAGCATCAGTAATTCTACATTTGTTGTTAGCCCAGCTAGCATAGACACTGACAGCTGTGAATCTGATGCAGCCGAAGAGCTACTGCCCCCTTACCCGGGAAAGCACCGAACAACAGACAGAGATGTTGGACCATCGAAGAGGCGCAAATATGATGAGAACTACATTGATTTGGGTTCACTTATTTTGGGAGTAGTGCCTTTCCTCAGCCACATTGTGTTATATGTGCAAAAGTACTCTCTCACAACTCGATGAAACCTTCACTCATGCGCAGACATTTATAAACAAAACATGCCAATTTGAAAAATAAGCCACAGGAGTTTTTTGAGCGATAATTAAGACGACTTACGAGTAATAAGACATGTATAAAAGCAACAGATTCCATTAATAAGAAGGGGCTAGAAGAGTCTTATATGGTGAGCTACCGAGTGGCTAGGACAGGCAAGCCCCATACTATTGTGGAGGACTTAATTCTTCCTGCTGCCGTGGGTATGGCTGGGACAACGCTGGGGGAAAGGCCAAAAAACTATACAGACAATGCCTTCATCAAACAACATTGTTTCACGACACATCAGTGACATGGCAGGAGATGTTTTGAAATAATTACTGCTTCGCATACAAGCCAGTGAATTCTATGCATTACAGCTGGATAAGTCAACAGACATGGCGGGCCTGGCACAGCTCCTGGTATATGTCCCGTTAAGTTTGTGGGGAGTCAATTATGGAAGACATCCTCTTCTGCAAACTACTGGAAACCAGGACAACCTGGTTATTTTTTAAGTACTGAACAGATTTGTGACATCAAATGGACTTTGGTGGTCAAGATGTGTTGGTATCTGTACTGATGGCGCAAAAGCCATGACAGGGAGACATAGTGGAGTGGTAACGCGCGTGCAAGCAGTTGCTCCCGACGACACTTGGGTACACTGCAGCATCCACCGAGAGGCTCTTGCTGCCAAAGGAATGCCTGACAGCTTGAAAGACGTTTTAGACACTACAGTGAAAATGGTTAACTTTGTTAAAGCAAAGCCCCTGAACTCTCGTGTATTTTATGCACAATGCAATGATATGGGCAGTGACCATGTAATGCTTTTACAACATACAGAAGTGCGCTGGTTATCAAGGAGCAAAGTATTGACACGTTTTTTTAAATTGAGAGACAAGCTTAAAGTTTTCTTTACTGCCCATAATTTTTTTTTGCTCTTTTTTCTCGCCTGAGTGATCTGAATCTAGGATTACAGGGACTCTCCGCAACTAAATTCAATGTGAGGGACAAAATTGATGCTTTGATTAACTTCTTTGGGCTGCAAGCCCGATGTCGGTACACTTATGACAACAGCCAGCTCAAGTGCAGGGCGCGAAATTCAAAATATATTTTTTAGAAATATTTAACTTTCACACATTAACAAGTCCAATACAGCAAATGAAAGATAAACATCTTGTGAATCCAGCCAACATGTCCGATTTTTTTTATGTTTTACAGCGAAAACACAATATAGCATTATATTAGCTTACCACAATAGCCAGAAACACAAGCCATTTACCAGCAGCAAAAGTTAGCGATCGTAACAAACCAGCAAAAGATATATAATTTTTGACTAACCTTGATAAGCTTCATCAGATGACAATCCTATAACATCAGGTTATACATACACTTATGTTTTGTTCGAAAATGTGCATATTTAGAGCTGAAATCAGTGGTTATACATTGTGCTAACGTAGCATCTTTTTCCCACAACGTCCGGATATTTTTCTGACACTCACATATTCTGACCAAATAACTATTCATAAACATTACTAAAAAATACATGTTGTATAGGAAATGATAGATACACTAGTTCTTAATGCAATCGCCGTGTTAGAATTCTAAAAATAACTTCATTACGACATGCAGTTTACGTTATGGCGAGAGCGTGCCCAAAATCTGGGCGCAAACTACTAGTTCACATGTTCGACAGCTTGTCTCTCAATTTTAAAAAAACGTGTCAATACTTTGCTCCTTGATAACCAGCGCACTTCTGTATGTTGTAAAAGCATTACATGGTCACTGCCCATATCATTGCATTGTGCATAAAATACACGAGAGTTCAGGGGCTTTGCTTTAACAAAGTTAACCATTTTCACTGTAGTGTCTAAAACGTCTTTCAAGCTGTCAGGCATTCCTTTGGCAGCAAGAGCCTCTCGGTGGATGCTGCAGTGTACCCAAGTGTCGTCGGGAGCAACTGCTTGCACGCGCGTTACCACTCCACTATGTCTCCCTGTCATGGCTTTTGCGCCATCAGTACAGATACCAACACATCTTGACCACCAAAGTCCATTTGATGTCACAAATCTGTTCAGTACTTAAAAAATAACCAGGTTGTCCTGGTTTCCAGTAGTTTGCAGAAGAGGATGTCTTCCATAACTGACTCCCCACAAATAACTATTCATAAACATTACTAAAAAATACATGTTGTATAGGAAATGATAGATACACTAGTTCTTAATGCAATCGCCATGTTAGAATTCTAAAAATAACTTCATTACGACATGCAGTTTACGTTATGGCGAGAGCGTGCCCAAAATCTGGGCGCAAACTACTAGTTCACATGTTCGACAGATATATGAAATAGCATCATAAAATGGGTCCTACTTTTGATGATCTTCCATCAGAATGTTGTACAAGGGGTCCTTTGTCCAGAACAATCGTTGTTTGGATTTAGAATGTCCTCTTCTCCAGTCAATTAGCACGGAAAGCTAGCAAAGTGGCGCGAAGCTCTCCTTCCTGAACAAACGCAGACAAAGCAACACGCCTAACGTCCCGAAAAAATTTCAATAATCTAATAAAACTATATTGAAAAAACATACTTTACGATGATATTGTCACATGTATCAAATAAAATCAAAGCCGGAGATATTAGTCGTCTATAACGACAGCTTTACAGAAGGCAATACCAGGTCACTTCTCGCGCGTTCCAGAAAACAGGAAATTGGGGTCACGTCATGCCAAGAGCTTTTATTCGACCTCAGATCATGTTATACACTCCATTTCTTCTCTCACTGCCTGTTGACATCTAGTGGAAGGCGTATGAAGTGCATGTATACTAATAAATATCAAGCACATTTATAGGCAGGCCCTAGAACAGAGCATCGATTTCAGATTTTCCACTTCCTGTTAGGAAGTTTGCTGCAAAATGAGTTCTGTTTTACTCACAGATATAATTCAAACGGTTTTAGAAACTAGAGAGTGTTTTCTATCCAATAGTAATAATAATATGCATATTGTACGAGCAAGACTTGAGTACGAGGCCGTTTGAAATGGGCACCTTTTATCCAGGCTACTCAATACTGCCCCTGCAGCTCAAAGAGGTTAAGAAGTTGGAGCTCTTCTCTGTCTGCATTAACAAGGACAACACACAGATCTTTCCATTATTGTATGATTTGTTGTGTGCAAATAAACTCAAGCTTACGGACAATGTCAAATGTGATATAGCGAAGCACCTGAGTGAGTTGGGTGCGCAATTACGCAGGTACTTTCCCGAAACGGATGACACAAACAACTGGATTTCTTATCCCTTTCATGCCTTGCTTCCAGTCCACCTACCGATATCTGAACAAGAGAGTCTCATCGAAATTGCAAAAAGCAGTTCTGTGAAAATTGAATTTAATAGGAAGCCACTGTCAGATTTCTTGATTGGGCTGCGCTCAGAGTATCCTGCCTTGGCAAATCGGCTGTTAAGACACTGATGCCCTTTGCAACCAAGTACCTGTGTGAGAGTGCATTCTCGGCCCTCACTGGCATAAACTAAATACAGGCACAGACTGTGTGTGGCAAATTAGACTGAGACTCTCCAATAAAATCCAACATTGCAGAGTTATGTACATCCTTTCAAGCACACCCTTCTCATTAACCTGTGGTGAGTTATTAACAATTTTCGATTAACAAATAAAGTTTTATATGTAAGATGGCTAAATAATGAGCAAAATTATTGATTATTATTATATTATTATTTGTGCCCTGATCCTATAAGAGCTCTTTGTCACTTCCCATGAGCCATGTTGTGACAAAAACACTAATTCTTATGTTTAATAAATGTATCGTATAGTGTGTGTGGCAGGCTTACAATGATGGCAAAAAACAACATTTGAGAGTGCGCTGACCCTGGTGCTAGAGGGGGTACGCAGTTGGAGGTTGCATGTTTGAAGGGGTACAGGACTATAAAAAGTTTCCGATCCACTGCCTTAGAGGAAGCAGCAACTGCACCCACGCCGGCCATTTTGTGTCAATGCAGTTGCCCTGATCCTATAAGGGGAGAGAACAGAGGGGGCCAGTTAGAAAACAACCATACAGAGTGGTGATACCTAAATACTGGCCCTGGGGCCACATCTGGCCTCTCGTGGCATATCAACATTAATTCAATTAAGAAAAATACCTTAATATGTACTCTGACAATTTGAATGACCAAAGGGGTTGAACATAAAATTGAGCTTACAGAAAAGCACGGTGATATACACATTTTCAATAAATTAAAATCATTATTTTTGCTAATAAGATTTGAAATATTTGATTCAATGTTTCACTTCAGACTAAGTCCTGAAGGTACAGTACCTCTGGTCTGTGACCACCACAATGTCCACTTAAGCCAAGATAGAATCCAAATCCCATGACTTGTAAAATAAACAGACCCAGCCATCTATATTCATTCTTAGCATAATTGCTCCTGGATTTCCCACCAGCAAACATTGATGACTGCTGTGGATTCTAGCCTAATCTCTTGACAATGATTGATGCAAATGTGATATCTCAAACTCCTCCTCTCCCGCAGGATATATCTCTGCTCTTTAGTATCCGTTCCTTAGTGACAGACACGTTTAAAGGACAAATGATTCCTGTCAGCTGACTCTCCTAGTAATTATAACAAAATATTAAAACTAACTTACAGCTTCTTTTACAGCCTCATTTGAATTATGATTCAAATATGGAACAGCCAATCTTTTTCGGGGGTTGTTTATTTTCCACCAAATCAATGGCAGCTCGGAAATAAAGAATTTCTGTCTGAGGTGATGGAACTCTGTTACTGATGGTTTCACGTCTCCGTGTGCCACTTCGGATGAAGAGTTGCTGTAAATAAGACAAGTTAGCATGCTATCTGCCTCACCAGCCAGGCCTTGGTTCCCGTTAGACTATTTCAAAACAGCACAGCCACTGAATATATCCTTCTATCCCACCAGAGTATTTATCTAGCACAGTCACTGCACCACTACAGTGCGGCTGTGTCTCAAATGGCACCCTATTCCCTACATAGTGCACTACCTTAGACCAGAGCCCTATGGGAAGTGCAGGAAGTGCAATGTAGGGGATAGGGTGCAATGTAGGGAATAGGGTGCAATGTAGGGAATAGGGTGCCGTTTGGGACACTGCGTATTGTAGTTGTGGACCACATCTCACGGCTCGCCATATTTTCCGTCAGGAAACACATCCAAGGACGTCCTGGCAGTCAATTAAATCTACGGTCCTCATCTTCCTCAACAGACTAAAGTACAGGGAGGATGTCAGGATGAATCCATCAGTAAGGAATAGATACCTCGCTGCTGCTGCTGACCCCAATGGGGATACTCACAGTTTGACCAATAATTGGCCCCAGCAATTCAATTAGAGCCGTGCACTTGACTTTGGAATTTATATTAAAGGATGTTAAATATGGCAGTGATCTGTCAGCAATGACAGCCCATAGACGTTGATGGAATAGGACCAAAAGCCATGTGTTAGGCTGAAAAATCCACCTGCAAAACAGAGTGAATGGTTTGCATATAGGCTAAATATAAAGTAAACCACTTTGGATAATCAAGCACAATTTGCATGCTGTTGGCCAGAGCAGCACTGACTGAAGTCCTTTGTTAAGTGCAACCCAAACTGTTACCTTCTGCAGTTAAAAGCTTCACACAGACAGAACATTGTCTGATACTGCTAAACTAAAGCTGACATGAAGCATGATGAGCTTTTTTAAAATTCAAAGCAACTTGTGAAGATGTAGGAGTACGATCAATGATTGGATGTACATGACAGCCATGGCGTAAACATATGGTGACACAATTGGAACAAATGAACAAGAAGCGGAGACGGATTTCAAAAGGCACTAATCTGTTTACACACATTAATGTATAATTAGATATCTGCCTCTGATCAATTCATTCAATCTGAAACCACAAGGCTAGCAGTATTGATCGCAGCGATACGTTGTATTATCTATGCTTTGCAGTCCGCGGTATCTTCCGCTGCTATGTTTTGGTACTCTGTTTACTAGCCTAGCTAGCATTGTCTGGGTGATCGATGTAATACACCGTGCTAGATCCATGGTCTTTTACCTCTGTTCAGCACATATCATTTTCAATCAATCCATTTCAGTCTTGTATTGATTTGCATCCTTCAAGGACACTTGTAGGAGACAGCCCTAATGATGATAATGTTAATCATCACTTGTAGGAGACAGCCCTAATGATGATAATGTTAATCATCACTTGCGATAATGGCTGTTAGACAGCTGTTTGTTTCCGTGAGTCTCATAGGTCCTCTGAAAACACACACACGCATGCACACACGCACACACGCACGCACGCACACACACACACACACACACACACACACACACACACACACACACACACACACACACACACACACACACACACACACACACACACACACACACACACACACACACACACACACACACACACACACACACACACACACACTGTCATCTTCCTTCAGTCAATACTCCCATAGCTGCATCTCAAGTAGTGAATGATTGTCTCCGTTGTGTGGGGGGCTCACGGCAGGAGAGATTGATCACAGCCATGATGTTGGAAATGGAATAGTCGGGTCACTTGGAATTTGTTTTCCTCTTCCCTGCAGCTCACAGCAGCTCTCATCCAGTCAACGTGCTGCTGAATGCTGCAGTCTGATGAGTGAGGTAGGGAGGTTACAGGGATCTGCCGGCCGGTCAGGCCCTGAGAAAGATGCTATAGCCCTTTGCTGCCTCAACATGGTGATCAATCTGGAGTGGCTCTCCCAGGAGTAACAATGTGTTACAATGCCACAGCCATAGAGAACGGTCTCTAGGGTCTAGACTAGAGGTATTGCCTGGGCACTTTGTGGAAAGAGCATCTGGAAAGGTGGGGGTGTGAAGTGTGAAGTGAATAGCTACTTTGATGGTTCCTACCATACACATATTGCATAAAAGTATGTTCCCTTGGTTACATGCAGATGCTGTGAGGAATACATGACCATTCTCTCAACCTGCCACTCGCTGCAAGGGAATGTAGCTCCTATCCCCTGCTGTGTTCCTTCATTCCTTCCCTCCAGACTGCCGTCTTATGGCAACAGCACTTTGTCTTGTGAGTTGACCCATCGTCCTGCGCTGCAATTCACTGCTCCCTTCTGACAAGTGCTTAATGCGTGACCAAAGCCCATAGATTGAGGCCATTGGCCATCATTGGCCAGTTCACAGCAGCTGTAGGTTTGTCCACTTAACCCATAATACCCAAGGGCCCAAGGGTCTGAGCATTGAAAGTACAGTATACTCTGTGAAAACTCCCGTCTGTCTGTGAAGCCTCCTGTCTGTCTGTGAAGCTTGTTTCATAAGGACAGTATAGTGGACTTGTTGACATCCTTTCTCAGTAACAATGGAGCAGCTGTACTATGTCAATTGTCTTTGAGCAAAAGTTTATTACAAAATATTCCATTATTTCTTGCAGATTAACGTTTATTGTCATGAGTCTTGTCCTGGATCCTGAGCCGAGCGATAGGCCAGCTGCAAAGTCACAATTGGGTATATTGAACAAATTCATGAAAAAAAAAGTGGTTTTAATTTAAGGTTATGGTTAGGCATTAGGGTTAGCAGTGTGGTTAAGGTTAGGATTAGGTTTAAAATCAGATTGTATGACTTTGTGGCTGTGCCAGCTAGTGATGGGTGCTACATGGCTAACCCTGCATGTCAGATATATTCTAATATGATACCTCTACCTCTTCTTGCAGGTAGTTTGCAGGAATTTTCCACAGCATTTACAGCCATTTAATATGCGACCACAGCATAGTAGTTTGCTACAGACCAACACTTCAACGTTGACTTGTTTCCCTGGCTCTGACAGTGAGCTTCATGACACCAGTTCACTTCACATGGCTGGGGGCTTTGGACAAACACAACACTAAAACAACCCACAAATTAATATAACGAGGGGAAAGTCCAAGAGCAGCATTGTGTCTACATTGATTTATTCAAATGCAGACAGAACCGCTGCACTTAGCATACGATTAACATTGACTACTACCCTGCACAAACAGGATACCACATTTCACTAGGAATATCAGTAAAGAAAATACTCGTTTAAGGTTTCCTAAATGTATTGTGCAGCTTACCTCTTTAGGCTGGCATTTGTAGCCAATTTGAAGGATTATGTGTGTGGTTGATAATGAGCTGTTGGCAGAGAGGATTCTAACATGAAGGAGGCTAGAGAGGCCTTCCTTCTTAAACTAAGAAAATCGAAATCAATGTCCTGGTTTCTGTGACTACGAGGCGTTTTAGAAACATATAGGGCAGTCATTCCTAGGCTGAAATGACTCTTATCTCCATTGACGGACTCGAGCCAGGGGAGGAAATGAACCAG
>NC_092095.1:61413568-61548568 GCF_045679555.1 Salvelinus alpinus | reverse complement strand
TTTGTAGATTAGGCTAATCACCGTCCTTTTTAGGATTTGAACACGGTTATGATACATGCTCGCTCTCATGCAGAGACACAACTCAGTGAGTTGATAGTGATATTGCTCTCCCAGCTGTTTAGACAAGAATGCCTTGATATTATTGATCCCGCCCAACAAATGTCAACTAGTCTAGAAATGTCCATTTTGCTGCATTGTTGTGTGAACATGACAGATCTCACTTAACCTTTGGTAGACATTGTTCATGAAGAACCTTCATTTGAGGAAAGGTAGTTCCCCCTGAAATGGTGCTGTGGACTTCCTCCTTTCCAAAACAGGCTTATTCAAACAATTACTATTTTGCACCTTGGCACATTTTACTGGAAATGTTGTTAAAAAGTGCAGATGATGCTTTATAAAGTGCTGATTCACTGTTGGATGTCCGTTGGCTGGGATCTGTTGTGAAGGTACCATACCAGGAGAAATAAGAGTGGCCGTATTAACTTGGGAAGTTTCAAATCCACCAACAGTGTTTCTTTATACCCTTTGTACCCTTCGTATCCCTCGCACCGTTCATATCCTTCGTACCCTTCGTATCCCTCGCACCGTTCATATCCTTCGTACCCTTCGTATCCCTCGCACCGTTCATATCCTTCGTACCCTTCGTATCCCTGGCGCCGTTCATACCCTTCGTACCCTTCGTATCCCTCGCACCGTTCATATCCTTCGTACCCTTCGTATCCCTCGCACCGTTCATATCCTTCATACCCTTCGTATCCCTCGCACCGTTCATATCCTTCGTACCCTTCGTATCCCTCGCACCCTTCATATCCTTCGTACCCTTCGTATCCCTCGCACCGTTCATATCCTTCGTACCCTTCGTATCCCTCGCACCGTTCGTACCCTTCGTACCCTTCGTATCCCTCGCACCGTTCATATCCTTCGTACCCTTCGTATCCCTCGCACCGTTCATATCCTTCGTACCCTTCGTACCCTTCGCATACCTCGCACCGTTCATATCCTTCGTCCCCTTCGTATCCCTCGCACCGTTCGTATCCTTCGTACCCTTCGTATCCCTCGCACCGTTCATATCCTTCGTACCCTTCGTACCCTTCGTATCCCTCGCACCGTTCATATCCTTCGTACCCTTCGTACCCTTCGCATACCTCGCACCGTTCATATCCTTCGTCCCCTTCGTATCCCTCGCACCGTTCGTATCCTTCGTACCCTTCGTATCCCTCGCACCGTTCATATCCTTCGTACCCTTCGTATCCCTCGCACCGTTCATATCCTTCGTACCCTTCGTACCCTTCGCATACCTCGCACCGTTCATATCCTTCGTACCCTTCGTATCCCTCGCACCGTTCATATCCTTCGTACCCTTCGTACCCTTCGTATCCCTGGCGCCGTTCATATCCTTCGTCCCCTTCGTATCCCTGGCACCGTTCGTATCCTTCGTACCCTTCGTATCCCTCGCACCGTTCGTATCCTTCGTCCCCTTCGTATCCCTCGCACCGTTCGTATCCTTCGTACCCTTCGTATCCCTCGCACCGTTCGTATCCTTCGTACCCTTGGTATCCCTCGCACCGTTCATATCCTTCGTACCCTTGGTATCCCTCGCACCGTTCATATCCTTCGTCCCCTTCGTATCCCTGGCACCGTTCATATCCTTCGTACCCTTCGTACCCTTCGTATCCCTCGTACCCTTCGTATCCCTCGCACCGTTCGTATCCTTCGTACCCTTCGTATCCCTCGCACCGTTCGTATCCTTCGTCCCCTTCGTATCCCTCGCACCGTTCGTATCCTTCGTACCCTTCGTATCCCTCGCACCGTTCGTATCCTTCGTACCCTTGGTATCCCTCGCACCGTTCATATCCTTCGTCCCCTTCGTATCCCTGGCACCGTTCATATCCTTCGTACCCTTCGTACCCTTCGTATCCTTCGTCCCCTTCGTACCCTTCGTACCCTTCGTATCCCTCGCACCGTTCGTATCCTTCGTCCCCTTCGTACCCTTCGTATCCCTGGCACCGTTCGTATCCTTCGTACCCTTGGTACTCGTCGCCTTCATTTCGAATGGCATCAAGGAAACAACCGTGCGACTGACTGACGCGTTAGGAGGTAGCTAGGGCTCTTGATAAATCCCTTGTGGAGTGAGTGTGCCATTGTAAATGCAGGAAGTGTTACAACACGGTGGCAGTTGACGGGCTGTCAAGCCTCCTCACGTCTGTCTCAGAGCCTCACAGCCTCACAGCGTGTGGCCCTATTCACTGGTGCTCTTTGGAGAACGTTTGGAAAAAATCCTCTACAGGCTCTCTGTGTTGCGTTAGCTCCCTGTTCGCTGTATCCCCATTTGACGCCGCTCTGTGAAAACACTGCTCTCTTGTTGTCTTTGTGCCACTTTTTCCCTTTTCGTTTGCTAGTTACTGAAGGAGCTGGAATTGGTGAAAGGAGGCACAATCAACCTGTTTCTGTGTCTGCAACATGCAGAAATAGCCAGAGTGAATCTTTTTTGGTGGAAGGGGGACTAGCTGCCAAGTTAAGAGGTTGTTGTTTTGGTTTCTGGGTGGAATAGCAGGAGGAGGATGTAAGCTGGCTCCCAGAGGGGTGCAGCCTTTGTTGGGGGCAGAGTACTGGCGTTGGAGAACTGGCGTGGTGCAGGAGTCCTGGAACAGAACCAGGCTGTCTCTCCTTTCTCCATTCTGCAGGGTTCTCTCTTCTCTTTCTCTAACGGTTGGGAAGCCAGGGCTTCTTTCTCACCAAGGTTCTCCTGTCAACACATATGGGCAGGTCCATTCAGCTCTAATTCCTTCACGCTTTTTATAATGAAAAAGGAAATTACCTGGGATTTCCTTTTTATAGAAGCGCCTGTCTCGGATCAATTCTTCCCCTGAAAGACTAATTTGTGAGAGAAAATGTGTCAACACAATCTACTCTATTTCACTCATCTCCTGTTGGACCTTGTAGCTTTTTACATGAACATTCAGTTGAATATGAAACGGAACCAAGTGACACCCTGCCGCTTTCAGCACTGTATTTTAATTGATATGAGTTTTATTGATGCAATGTCACATATTTCCCTGTCACGTTTAATGTCTCGCATTTCGACTCTGGCGTATATTTGAGATATTTACTGTTTCCTTATTTATTGTTACCTCTTGCTGAAAACGTCTGAAGATGTGAGATGATTTCCCTGCCGTGCTATGATCAATAAATTCTACGTATTAATTAAGTTCCAGGGTCAGTTCCGAGACGCCTCCTCACGCACAGTATGTCCTCTCCCAGGCCTTATTGTTCAAACCGACCAATGGGAGAGCAGCGTTGGGAGTGCAGCTTTCTGTGTTCAGCGTCATGGAACATACGCCAAGGCCCGGGGGGAGGGGGCAGTCCGTAATTTACAAGACTGTCATTCATTTAGTCTCTGTTTATATGACACAGGAGTGGCAGAACATTATAGCTCTGTAAAAGTGAATTAGAGGTGAAGTTCTCGGCAGTGGGGTTATGAAATGGCTATGAAAGCTTTTATAGTCCTCCGTGGCCTATTGCACAGATTAGATTCCATTCATGTGTAAACATAAATGAAAGGTACCAATGCCCTCGTGTTCCCATCCATTGGCATGACGACGAACCCCTCTCAGCCTCCTCCAGAGGATCTACAGTACCACTACAGTCAGGACATTTAGAATCCATGTTTTATCACCTGTAAAGAGGAGAGGACGGATTTGGAGATGCTACATTGTATGCAGATACAAGGACAGTCATTTGGACAATTTCCAGCTCCTAAATTACATGATCCCCCCGCATTCTGAAATTGCATTTTTGTTCCCCCCAGTTTTCTCATTGGAATATGATACAAAATGAGGCAGGGGTGTGCTTTAGGACCATGCGGACGTCTCCGAGACATCAGGTAGGCTGTTTGGATTTTTTTTTTTAAGTGTTGGTTTTAGATTTTAGACTTGAGAAAAACATGAACAAATAAATAATGTCCCCCCCACTTCTAAAACCGAATTTGCGCCCCTGATTTTCAAGTCTTTTCAGATTTTATTAAATTCAAAAGGATGTTTCTTTTCCCCTCTAAATATACTCTTGGTTGTTTTGGCCTTGCCTTGCCCTCAGACCGTGAAAGGGTTAAACCGGATGATATATACTTTAGATGGTTTATTTGACAGAGATCAGAATCATTAACCACCAGTGCAGCTTAGAGCAGATATGTGACTGGTTTCCTACTATGTTCTCCTTCAGCCAGCCAGTCAGAGTATCCCCTCAGCTGTAACACAATGCCTTCTGTCCATCCTGACGTAAACAAAGTGAGGTCACAGGAGCAGAATCTACAGCTTGACTAGAAGAACACAGTGTGTCCACTCATCGTCGACACAACAATCAAAACAGGAATTGATCATGTCTTTGGGATGTGTAAGCTGTTTCTGTGTCCATTCAAGTGGTTCATCGCTGTGAAAGATGTGATGATAGGCCAGGGAAAGATACTGCTAACATAATGAGGGTTATGGAAGGGAAGAACAGACTGTCTCTATTCTCCATACATGGTCAGTTGTCTGTGGTGTGAGAAGCTGGGAGCTCACTCATCTTCTCACATTGGTAGTGTGATGCGGACCCGTGGGGCTTTGTGGCAACTCATAATATGCTGTCGCTATGTCTTCCCCTCTAATACAAGAGTGGTATCTGCGTATGAAAAGTGATGCTGTAGCAATGTCCTCTTATCTCTTTATCCTATATGGTGGTGTGTGTATAGCTAAGTCATTATATCTCTGTATACTATATGGTGGTGTGTGTATAGCTAAGTCATTATATCTCTGTATACTATATGGTGGTCTGTGTATAGCTAAGTCATTATATCTCTGTATACTATATGGTGGTGTGTGTATAGCTAAGTCATTATATCTCTGTATACTATATGGTGGTGTGTGTATAGCTAAGTCATTATATCTCTGTATACTATATGGTGGTCTGTGTATAGTTAAGTCATTATATCTCTGTATACTATATGATAGTCTGTGTATAGTTAAGTCATTATATCTCTGTATACTATATGCTGGTCTGTGTATAGCTAAGTCATTATATCTCTGTATACTATATGGTGGTGTGTGTATAGCTAAGTCATTATATCTCTGTATACTATATGGTGGTCTGTGTATAGCTAAGTCATTATATCTCTGTATACTATATGGTGGTGTGTGTATAGCTAAGTCATTATATCTCTGTATACTATATGGTGGTGTGTGTATAGCTAAGTCATTATATCTCTGTATACTATATGGTGGTGTGTGTATAGCTAAGTCATTATATCTCTGTATACTATATGGTGGTCTGTGTATAGTTAAGTCATTATATCTCTGTATACTATATGCTGGTCTGTGTATAGCTAAGTCATTATATCTCTGTATACTATATGGTGGTCTGTGTATAGCTAAGTCATTATATCTCTGTATACTATATGGTGGTGTGTGTATAGCTAAGTCATTATATCTCTGTATACTATATGGTGGTCTGTGTATAGTTAAGTCATTATATCTCTGTATACTATATGATAGTCTGTGTATAGTTAAGTCATTATATCTCTGTATACTATATGCTGGTCTGTGTATAGCTAAGTCATTATATCTCTGTATACTATATGGTGGTCTGTGTATAGCTAAGTCATTATATCTCTGTATACTATATGGTGGTGTGTGTATAGCTAAGTCATTATATCTCTGTATACTATATGGTGGTCTGTGTATAGTTAAGTCATTATATCTCTGTATACTATATGGTGGTGTGTGTATAGCTAAGTCATTATATCTCTGTATACTATATGGTGGTCTGTGTATAGTTAAGTCATTATATCTCTGTATACTATATGGTGGTCTGTGTATAGTTAAGTCATTATATCTCTGTATACTATATGGTGGTGTGTGTATAGCTAAGTCATTATATCTCTGTATACTATATGGTGGTGTGTGTATAGCTAAGTCATTATATCTCTGTATACTATATGGTGGTCTGTGTATAGTTAAGTCATTATATCTCTGTATACTATATGATAGTCTGTGTATAGTTAAGTCATTATATCTCTGTATACTATATGCTGGTCTGTGTATAGCTAAGTCATTATATCTCTGTATACTATATGCTGGTCTGTGTACAGTTAAGTCATTATATCTCTGTATACTATATGGTGGTCTGTGTATAGCTAAGTAATTATATCTCTGTATACTATATGGTGGTCTGTGTATAGCTAAGTCATTATATCTCTGTATACTATATGGTGGTCTGTGTATAGCTAAGTCATTATATCTCTGTATACTATATGGTGGTCTGTGTATAGTTAAGTCATTCTATCTCTGTATACTATATGGTGGTCTGTGTATAGCTAAGTCATTATATCTCTGTATACTATATGCTGGTCTGTGTATAGTTAAGTCATTATATCTCTGTATACTATATGATAGTCTGTGTATAGTTAAGTCATTCTATCTCTGTATACTATATGGGTGGTGGTCTGTGTATAGTTAAGTCATTCTATCTCTGTATACTATATGGTGGTCTGTGTATAGCTAAGTCATTATATCTCTGTATACTATATGGTGGTCTGTGTATAGCTAAGTCATTATATCTCTGTATACTATATGGTGGTGTGTGTATAGTTAAGTCATTATATCTCTGTATACTATATGGTGGTCTGTGTATAGCTAAGTCATTATATCTCTGTATACTATATGGTGGTCTGTGTATAGCTAAGTCATTATATCTCTGTATACTATATGGTGGTGTGTGTATAGCTAAGTCATTATATCTCTGTATACTATATGGTGGTGTGTGTATAGCTAAGTCATTATATCTCTGTATACTATATGGTGGTCTGTGTATAGTTAAGTCATTATATCTCTGTATACTATATGCTGGTCTGTGTATAGCTAAGTCATTATATCTCTGTATACTATATGGTGGTCTGTGTATAGCTAAGTCATTATATCTCTGTATACTATATGGTGGTGTGTGTATAGCTAAGTCATTATATCTCTGTATACTATATGGTGGTCTGTGTATAGTTAAGTCATTATATCTCTGTATACTATATGATAGTCTGTGTATAGTTAAGTCATTATATCTCTGTATACTATATGCTGGTCTGTGTATAGCTAAGTCATTATATCTCTGTATACTATATGGTGGTCTGTGTATAGCTAAGTCATTATATCTCTGTATACTATATGGTGGTGTGTGTATAGCTAAGTCATTATATCTCTGTATACTATATGGTGGTGTGTGTATAGCTAAGTCATTATATCTCTGTATACTATATGGTGGTCTGTGTATAGTTAAGTCATTATATCTCTGTATACTATATGCTGGTCTGTGTATAGCTAAGTCATTATATCTCTGTATACTATATGGTGGTCTGTGTATAGCTAAGTCATTATATCTCTGTATACTATATGGTGGTGTGTGTATAGCTAAGTCATTATATCTCTGTATACTATATGGTGGTCTGTGTATAGTTAAGTCATTATATCTCTGTATACTATATGATAGTCTGTGTATAGTTAAGTCATTATATCTCTGTATACTATATGCTGGTCTGTGTATAGCTAAGTCATTATATCTCTGTATACTATATGGTGGTCTGTGTATAGCTAAGTCATTATATCTCTGTATACTATATGGTGGTGTGTGTATAGCTAAGTCATTATATCTCTGTATACTATATGGTGGTCTGTGTATAGTTAAGTCATTATATCTCTGTATACTATATGGTGGTGTGTGTATAGCTAAGTCATTATATCTCTGTATACTATATGGTGGTCTGTGTATAGTTAAGTCATTATATCTCTGTATACTATATGGTGGTCTGTGTATAGTTAAGTCATTATATCTCTGTATACTATATGGTGGTGTGTGTATAGCTAAGTCATTATATCTCTGTATACTATATGGTGGTGTGTGTATAGCTAAGTCATTATATCTCTGTATACTATATGGTGGTCTGTGTATAGTTAAGTCATTATATCTCTGTATACTATATGATAGTCTGTGTATAGTTAAGTCATTATATCTCTGTATACTATATGCTGGTCTGTGTATAGCTAAGTCATTATATCTCTGTATACTATATGCTGGTCTGTGTATAGTTAAGTCATTATATCTCTGTATACTATATGGTGGTCTGTGTATAGCTAAGTCATTATATCTCTGTATACTATATGGTGGTCTGTGTATAGCTAAGTCATTATATCTCTGTATACTATATGGTGGTCTGTGTATAGCTAAGTCATTATATCTCTGTATACTATATGGTGGTCTGTGTATAGTTAAGTCATTCTATCTCTGTATACTATATGGTGGTCTGTGTATAGCTAAGTCATTATATCTCTGTATACTATATGCTTGTCTGTGTATAGTTAAGTCATTATATCTCTGTATACTATATGATAGTCTGTGTATAGTTAAGTCATTCTATCTCTGTATACTATATGGGTGGTGGTCTGTGTATAGTTAAGTCATTCTATCTCTGTATACTATATGGTGGTCTGTGTATAGCTAAGTCATTATATCTCTGTATACTATATGGTGGTCTGTGTATAGCTAAGTCATTATATCTCTGTATACTATATGGTGGTGTGTGTATAGTTAAGTCATTATATCTCTGTATACTATATGGTGGTCTGTGTATAGCTAAGTCATTATATCTCTGTATACTATATGGTGGTCTGTGTATAGCTAAGTCATTATATCTCTGTATACTATATGGTGGTGTGTGTATAGCTAAGTCATTATATCTCTGTATACTATATGGTGGTGTGTGTATAGCTAAGTCATTATATCTCTGTATACTATATGGTGGTGTGTGTATAGCTAAGTCATTATATCTCTGTATACTATATGGTGGTGTGTGTATAGCTAAGTCATTATATCTCTGTATACTATATGGTGGTGTGTGTATAGCTAAGTCATTATATCTCTGTATACTATATGGTGGTCTGTGTATAGTTAAGTCATTATATCTCTGTATACTATATGCTGGTCTGTGTATAGCTAAGTCATTATATCTCTGTATACTATATGGTGGTCTGTGTATAGCTAAGTCATTATATCTCTGTATACTATATGGTGGTCTGTGTATAGCTAAGTCATTATATCTCTGTATACTATATGCTGGTCTGTGTATAGTTAAGTCATTATATCTCTGTATACTATATGATAGTCTGTGTATAGTTAAGTCATTCTATCTCTGTATACTATATGGGTGGTGGTCTGTGTATAGTTAAGTCATTCTATCTCTGTATACTATATGGGTGGTGTCTGTGTATAGCTAAGTCATTATATCTCTGTATACTTTATGGGTGGTGTCTGTGTGTAATGTGGGGCTGGTGGATACATCTTCTGGGAGATGATCCTCTCTGTGTGTAATGTGGGGCTGGTGGATACATCTTCTGGGAGATGATCCTCTCTGTGTGTAATGTGGGGCTGGTGGATACATCTTCTGGGAGATGATCCTCTCTGTGTGTAATGTGGGGCTGGTGGATACATCTTCTGGGAGATGATCCTCTCTGTGTGTAATGTGGGGCTGGTGGATACATCTTCTGGGAGATGATCCTCTCTGTGTGGTTATGACAGAAACAGCAGATCACCTGTCCCTATGTCCTGACTGGCCAAGTGGGTCACATGTGACTCCCTGCAATCCCCTGTTTCTGCTCTCTCAGCAGATCCCCACAGTATACACACTATCTTGCTCTCTGCAATAGGATTAAGATTTCGCTTCTGTGTGTGTTTGTGTGTGTGTGTGTGTGTTTGTGTGTGTGTGTGAATGTAACTGTTCCCTGTCTATCTTCTTGCGTCATAAACAGTACAAAAGCTCTACCACTTCTTACCCGGCTGTTATGGTCAAAATAAGCATTTAAGTAACAATCGGCATACACCGATTTTAGCCTACCTAGTATCACAACAGTGTATGTCACGTTGACATGTACAGAACAAAATGTGTTCCTCTCTTTTATTTACTGATGCACAATAAGACCAGATTAATCTAGGACTCTTACTCTAGGACTATCACTGTAGGACTATCACTGTAAGATTATTACTGTGAGAGTATTACTGTAGGACTCTTACTCTAGGACTATCACTGTAGGACTATTTTGATCCCAAACAGCATTCTGCCCTGTGCTCTGTGGAGGAGTAACAGAACAGTCTCCTGATGACAGACGGATGATGTAGAGGAGGAAACAGAGATGAAGGATCCTGAATGATTTTCAACTTATTTACAAGGGGGATGACCCTCCACATTCTTCTCCCTGACAACACCATTTATTAGAGTGCAGATAGGGTTTATTTATGGTCGATCATTGCATTGTTTCATTCTACATCCTCCACTACAGAATGCCCCCTTACCTTCCCTAGCTAATCCAGCCAACACATGAATGAATGGATAAAGACTTAGCCAACATCTGTGCACAGAACTCACTTGGGTTGTGTTGATCACTGTCAAAATACAGTGAATATTTCTAGCAGTGACAGTGTTGATCACTGTCAAAATACAGTGAATATTTCTAGCTTTCAAAGCATTATAATTCAACATATCTATGCTATAACCCAACCCCCCCATTATTAGCCAGATCAACTTCATTTTGCTCAACAACAAAAAAAACAGACAGACCCACTGAGCTATAAATGGACCAGCCCATCTGGCATTTGCCCGAAATGCCAGGTTGGCCAGTCCGCCCCTGAATGGGACTTAGACCGAGCTCAGTACATATTCTGCAGTACTTTTCAGGGCTTCCTCTCCGCTTTATGTGCTCCAAGTGACTCGTCTTGAGAAACACAAGGATGGAGGAGGATTATGCTGCATTCTGTATGAGCCTTTCATTTCTTTTACTATGCAAATGGCAGATTAGCCCGAGGGGCCCGTTTGGCTGAGTTATTCCTACCAGGAGGGGATACCAATCATTCAAATCTTTATTTCCTTTCAAAATCATCACAAGCTAGTACCACATTCACATTCCAACGGGGGAACAGCACACTCTGTGGAACAGAGCACATTGTGCCATAGAGAGTCATTCAAGGGAAATGGAAGACGTTTCTTCCCAGTCTACAGTCTTTTTTGGAGATAAGAAGAATTCCGTTTCTTTTTAGAAATGGTTATGTTTCAAGTTGTCAAACTGTTTGCCACAGAGCTGCAAGTGATCTTGCCATCAGGGTATTGTGGTTGGTGATGAGTGATATGATGGAATAGAACTCTATGATGCATATTTAATTAGAGTCCCTGTTATAGATTCTCAGTTGAGACAATTTGGCAGTTGATTGAATGATTCATATGACTCACATCAAACAAAATATAACTGGTCTCTAACTCCTCAACATTCAGAATCCCTGCATTTGCTGTCATTTTTTGTCACTTTTCCATTCAGACGTTCTAAACTTGATTTATTGCAGTTTATCATCCGCATTTGTCATTTAACATTCGTAATTACCTACAGTAGTGTATTATACCACACTACGAAGTTAATTTATTCCATTAATAATGACCTAGTTTACTCTACCGCACTACGCAGGTAATGAAGGGTTGTGTTGTAATTAGTGCCAGATTTGGGCGTTCTTCCTAGTAGGTCTTGTATGTTCTTCTCAGCTCTGTGTTCCAACATCTGCGTAGCAAACTGTGTTTGGTAAATGTCTCTTGCATCACACACTACGTCACAAGCCCATTTAAAATGTACCATGTGAAGCAATTCCCGTACTCCTTTTGATCTCTGGGAAACGGGGCAGATCTCTGGGAAACGGGGTGGGGGAATTAAGACATATTTCATATCTGTGAAATTGTGTGCAAAGCGTCTGCGATGTATGATGCAGCAGTTGATGTGAACATCCATAATTGAGGGATTTAAATGACCTAATTCTATACGGCAGCTCTAAAGCCCATCTTTAAGACTCTACAGTCAATAGTGTGTATGTGTGCATGTGTGTTCGTGTGCATGCTTGTACGCACATGTGTGAATCTACTGTGTAAATATCCACTGAAGCTGGAATATCCTTGCATGCAAACCAAAGTCTATGCCTATTGACGAGTAGTTTGAATATACAGTGCCTTCAGCAAGTATGGATACCCCTTTTTGTTCAGTTACAGCCTGAATTCAAAATGGATTAAATGGATTTTTGTCCTCACCCATCTACATACAATATCCTATAATGACAAAGTGAAAACATGTTTTTAGGAATTTTAGTACATTTATTGAAAATTAAATGCAGAAATATCACATTTACATAAGTATTCACACCCCGAGTCAATACGTTAGAATCACCTTTGGCAGCGATTACAGCTGTGCGTCTTTCTGGGTAAGTCTCTAAGATCTTTGCACACCTGGATTGTGTAATATTTGCACATATTCTTTGTAAAATTCTTCAAGCTCCGTCAAGTTGGTTGTTGATCATTGCTAGACAACAATGTCTTGCCATAGATTTTCAAGCCGATTTAAGTCAAAACTGTAACTAGGCCACTCAGTAACATTCAACGTCATCTTGGTAAGTTACGCCAGTGTATATTTAAACTTGTGTTTTAGGTTACTGTCCTGCTGAAAGGTGACTTTGTCTCTCAGTGTCTGTTGGAAAGCAGACTGAACCAGGTTTTCCTCTAGGATTTTGCCTGTGCAAAATAATAATATATCCCTAGTCATTGCTGCTAATAAGCATACCCATAACATGATGCATGTCTGTTAGCCTGTTAGACAAGCCCAAAAATTTCTTGGGGGGGGGCTAAAAGGGAATGTGGCGAAGTCAGGTAGGAGACCTGCGCCAACTCCCTGTACTTACCGTGGAGAGCGAGAGTACGGGCAGACACCGTGTTACGCAGTAGAGCGCACGGTGTCTCCTGTACGTGTGCATAGCCCGGTGCGGTACATACCAGCTCCTCGTATCTGCCGGGCTAGATTGAGCATTGAGCCAAGTGCCATGAAGCCGGCTCTACATATATGGCCTCCAGTACGTCTCCTCGGGCCGGCTTACATGGCACCAGCCTTACGCATGGTGTCCCCGGTTCGCCTACATGCGGGTTGCGGGTTATTCCACCTCCCCGCACTGGTCGGGCTACGGGGAGCATACAACCAGGTAAGGTTGGGCAGGCTCAGTGCTCAAGGGAGCCAGTACGCCT
Source organism: Salvelinus alpinus (assembly GCF_045679555.1). NCBI lineage: Eukaryota > Metazoa > Chordata > Actinopteri > Salmoniformes > Salmonidae > Salvelinus > Salvelinus alpinus. The sequence continues at coordinate 61,535,457 of NC_092095.1, read as the reverse complement.
GCACGGTCCGGTATTTCCGGCGCCACCTCCCCGCCCCAGCCCGGTACCACCAGTTCCGGCACCACGCAGACAGGAGCCGCTAGAGCCGTCCGACAGACAGGAGCCGCTAGAGCCGTCCGCCAGACAGGAGCCGCTAGAGCCGTCCGCCAGACAGGAGCCGCTAGAGCCGTCCGCCAGACAGGAGCAGCCAGAGCCGTCCGCCAGACAGGAGCAGCCAGAGCCTTCCGCCAGACAGGAGCAGCCAGAGCCGTCAGCCAGTCCGGAGCTGCAGTCCCTCAGTCCGGAGCGGCCGTCCCTCAGTCCGGAGCGGCCGTCCCTCAGTCCGGAGCGGCCGTCCCTCAGTCCGGAGCGGCCGTCCCTCAGTCCGGAGCGGTTGGGCAGGCTCAGTGCTCAAGGGAGCCAGTACGCCTGCACGGTCCGGTATTTCCGGCGCCACCTCCCCGTCCCAGCCCGGTACCACCAGTTCCGGCACCACGCAGACAGGAGCCGCTAGAGCCGTCCGACAGACAGGAGCCGCTAGAGCCGTCCGCCAGACAGGAGCCGCTAGAGCCATCCGCCAGACAGGAGCCGCTAGAGCCGTCCGCCAGACAGGAGCCGCTAGAGCCGTCCGCCAGACAGGAGCCGCTAGAGCCGTCCGCCAGACAGGAGCCGCTAGAGCCGTCCGCCAGACAGGAGCCGCTAGAGCCATCCTCCAGACAGGAGCCGCTAGAGCCGTCCGCCAGACAGGAGCCGCTAGAGCCGTCCGCCAGACAGGAGCCGCTAAAGCCGTCCGCCAGACAGGAGCCGCTAGAGCCGTCCGCCAGACAGGAGCCGCTAGAGCCGTCCGCCAGACAGGAGCCGCTAGAGCCGTCCGCCAGACAGGAGCCGCTAGAGCCGTCCGCCAGACAGGAGCCGCTAGAGCCGTCCGCCAGACAGGAGCAGCCAGAGCCTTCCGCCAGACAGGAGCAGCCAGAGCCGTCAGCCAGTCCGGAGCTGCAGTCCCTCAGTCCGGAGCGGCCGTCCCTCAGTCCGGAGCGGCCGTCCCTCAGTCCGGAGCGGCCGTCCCTCAGTCCGGAGCGGCCGTCCCTCAGTCCGGAGCGGCCGTCCCTCAGTCCGGAGCTGCCGTCCCTCAGTCCGGAGCTGCCGTCCCTCAGTCCGGAGCTGCCGTCCCTCAGTCCGGTGCTGCCCCTTGTCCCGGTGCTGCCCCTTGTCCCGCTGATGCCCCTTGTCCCGCTGATGCCTCTTATTTTAGGTGGGTTTATTTGGAGGGTGGTCATTGGGAGGGGGCTACAAAAGCGGGGGTTGACTATGGTGAGGTGGGGACCACGCCCAGAGCCTGAGCCGCCACCGTGGACGGATGCCCACCCAGACCCTCCCCTAGACTTTATGCTGGTGCATCCGGAGTTCGCACCTTGAGGGGGGGGTTATGTCACGCCCTGGCCTTAGTATTCTTTGTTTTCTTTATTATTTTAGTTAGGTCAGGGTGTGACATGGGAAGTTTGTGTGTTTTGTCTAGTTTAGGGTGTGTGTATTGTTTAGGGGGTGTTGTATAGGGTATGGGGTTGTGTTCAGGAGAGAGTTCTAGGAAAGTCTATGGTTGCCTGGTTTGGTTCTCAATCAGAGACAGCTGGTTATTGTTGTCTCTGATTGGGAGCCATATTTAAGGCAGCCATAGGCTTTAGGTGATTGTGGGAGATTGTCTATGTTGAACGTAAGTAGCTTGTGTGTGCACTTTCGTTTGTAGCTTCACGGTTGTTTGTTGTTTTGTATAGTTTGTATAAGTGTTTCGTTTCGTGTTCATCTTCGTCGTAAAATAAAAGAAGATGTATTCATATCACGCTGCGCCTTGGTCCATTCATTCACCTCAAGACGACCGTGACAATGCAGCCACTACCATGCTTGAAAATGTTGTACTGTTGGTTCCACTTTTCTGGGCTCGGTTATTGACTTAAAAAATAAGAATACTCAAAATGTGCATATATAAAATTTATATATTTTAATTAGAATACAGCCGTAGCTAGAGGTCAAAGATCAACATACAGCTTATGTCTCTCCTGAGTTCTGCCCTGAACAAAAGAAAGACAGCATCTTATATACCCGAGATCACACCTTATCCTGTGTCAAACCCTGCATGTGCAGCTAAAAGAACAAGTTATTCTTAACACAAAGTTTCTGAGAACCTGTCTCAGCGGTATGCAAATCTGTTTGTTTCAGAGAAAAACAGAAGCTGTCTCTCTGTGTCTCGCTATCAACCTCAGTACCTTTTCTCACCTTTTCTCACAGACGAGGGGCTGCGGGTTTTACAGAGAGCTAGACACAGACAGAGGCCTCAATATTCAGCTATACAGTGAGCATAAGTACAATGGCACATAAGCAAATTAATAACAACATAATCAATGGATGGGGTCTTTAGAAGAACCCCAAAATCAACTTTAACCCTACAGTACTCAGTGATGTGTTGTGCTGGATTTGCCCAAAACATAACACTTTCAGGACATAATGTTCATTTCTTTGCCTCATTTTTTGCAGTTTTACTTCAGTGCCTTATTGCAAACAGGATGCATGTTTTGGATTTTTTTAAATTCCGTACAGGCTTCCTTCTTTTCCCGTTTAGGATAGTATTGTGGAGTAACTACAATGTTGTTAATCCATCCTCAGTTTTCTCCTATCACAGCCTATCACAGCTGTAACTGTTTTAAAGTCACCATTGGCCTCATGGTGAAATCTGTGAGTGGTTTCCTTCCTCTCCAGCAGAGTCCAGAGTTAGGAAGGCTGCTGGTATCTTTGTGTAAGGTTCTGCTTTTCTTTTCTTAGTCAACCTTGTGTTTTTTTTCTTTGTGTTCTTGAACGTAGCCCTGTTTCTTTGTGTTCTTGAACGTAGCCCTGTTTCTTTGTGTTCTTGAACGTAGCCCTGTTTCTTTGTGTTCTGGAACGTAGCCCTGTTTCTTTGTGTTCTGGAACGTAGCCCTGTTTCTTTGTGTTCTTGAACGTAGCCCTGTTTCTTTGTGTTCTAGAACGTAGCCCTGTTTCTTTGTGTTCTGGAACGTAGCCCTGTTTCGTTGTGTTCTGGAACGTAGCCCTGTCTTTCATTTTTGTTCATTGATTTCACCTGTGTTCGTTTCTCACCTGGTCTCATCAGCTCCCTATTTAGTTCAGTTCATTCTGTTTCTATGGTTGTGAGGTATTGTTTGTTTTGACTGTCTACCTGTGTTTGACCGTTGCCTGCATGTGACCACGATTCCTGCTTTCTGCAAAGGCTTAATAAACATCTGCTGCATTCTGTGTGTGAATCTACACCTTTTTCTCCCTGAGTATTCATTACACTATGTAGTGACTTGGTGTATTGATACACAATTCAAAGTGTAATTAATAACTTCACCATGCTCAAAGGGATGTTCAATGTTTGCTTTGTGAGGCATTGGAAAACCTCCCTGGTCTTTGTGGTTGAATCTGTGTTTGAAATACACTGCTCGACTGAGGGACCTTACAGATAATTGTATGTGTGGAGCACAGAGATGAGGTAGTCATTCAAAAATCATGTTAAACATTATTATTGCACACAGAGTGTGTCCATGCAACTTATGTGACTTGTTCAGGACATTTTTACTCCTGAACACATTTAGGTTAGCCATAACAAAGAGGTTGAATGCTCATTGACTCAAGACATTTCAGTTTTTTTTTATTTTTTATTAATGTGTAAAAATGTGTTAAAACATTATTCCACTTTGACATTAAGGGGTATTGTGTGTAGGCCAGTGCCACAAAATGTCAATTTAATGAATTTTAAATTCAGTTCAGGCTGTAACACAACAACATTTGGAAAAGTGAAGGGGTGTGAAGACTTTCTGAAGCCACTGTGTGTGATCTCATTCGATATACAACATCAACTGGGAGGGAGATCACAGAACCTCCGCTGAGCATGTTTGCTTAATGACACTGAACTGTGTTTGCCCACCATGTCACGACTGGAGCTCTTTAAACAAAGTGAGGAGTTGACCGGCCACTCTCTTCAGTAAGAGGTTCAACTAGAACACCACAAGTCAACACCACTTCCATTCATCCTCAGTTAAAACAGTGATACGTTTATCATCAGCATTATGATGACAGCATTCTGCTTTAGTTGAGCAAGTGAAGTGTCATTTGTTTTGTCCTCAAAGTACACTCAAGAAGTACACTCAAGAAGTACACTCAAGAAGTACACTCAAGAAGTACACCCATGCATTGGTGTATAGACAGTGATTACATTTGGAGAACAGAGCAATACACTGTAGATCAGTGTTTCCCAACTCCAGTCCTCCAGTACCCCGGACAAGCACACCTGATTCTACTTGTCAATAATCCTCAACCCCTTGACAAGTTGAACCAGGTGTTTTTGTCCGGGTCTACAACAACAACGTGTGCTGTTGGGGGAACTGGAGGACCGGAGTTGGGAAACACTGCTGTAGACCACTCTAAGAGAGAGTAGAGGTAGATGGTAGAATATATAGGTCAAATAGAGGGTGAAAGTCCTACTCTCCATTGCTGTATAAGGTTGGACACAGTCTGCACTAGTGTAGCCTGCATTCTCCACCAATTGTTGACACTCGCCTCCCCTGTCGCTCGGTGTGGCAGGAAACCAAGTCTCAGCCAACATCTGGATTACCCCGAGCCATTAGGATCTGAACCCCCTGTAATGCTACAATATGCAAAGGATTATTCAATCAAAGGCCCACCGCAGCATAAAGGGGAATCATAATAACCTAATTCTAGCCAACACACAGTGGGCATACTCTGACTAGCTAAGCAAGCAGATTATTGACTGTGGGATAAATAAAACAGGGGGAATCTAACCAAATAGAGCTAACAATTAATTGGATTAAACAAATATATGAGTGGTTGGATGAATGAATGATGAACGTTGATGGTGGCGGTGGTAGTGATGGACTGGTGCGACTGACAGGTCCTTAGTGGCCCTATTTATCTCTCTGTGGAACTGAGCTGAATCAGACGCACCAATATGATTTACATCAGCAATAAACTTAAAGCTCAGTGCCTCTGACCCTCAGGGAGAGCTAAATCTAACTAACAGGGATCCCAAAGGTATACGCTATTAGAATGAAAGCTGTAATATTGTCTATTCGGTATAAGAATGAGTTTACTTTGACATTATTCCAGCTTTATTGGTTCTCTAGACAGTGTCTTACCCCAACAAATGAATACTGCAAATATACCCAATATTAACATACCCGTCCCACGGTGCGCATTTTACAGGCTTGTCTCCTGGGTTACAATAGTGTTCATGTTGATGTCCCTGGACCTCCTTCCAGACTCCAGCAGTGACTGTATGGAGGGCAACCTAATTGGGTCGACAGGATGCAGCCATGTACCTCTTCCTTGTTGTATACATGACATTCAGCTCTTTGACACGGCTCTCAAATGCCTCTGGGCTTGGGAGGCGGTACCACTAGACGGTTCATTATCTATCCAGCTACAGAGTTCTGTTCTGCTAGCATAGATATGTCAACAACGCTGAAGGCTCCATGGAGCAATCTCAACTGCAACAAAAAAAAAGTGTTTGGATGATGGGTTAATTCAATCGAATACATATTACATAAACATTGAGTTAGTGAACATTTGAAAAGCACTGCTTCTTTATAATTGTGTTGTAACCGTACGCTGTAATACCTCTGTGCAGTTCATTCGGGTTCCTTCAAACCCAAGTAACCGAAGCAGTGATACTGTACATGTTTGAGAGAGCTACATGGTGAAACTTGAATCGGTGAGGAGGAGAAGGAGAGAAGAGAGAGGAGAAGAGTGCAGCAGGGAAGAAAACTGTGGCACTATGAATACATTTCCTCCCGCTGTCCCTGTCTCCAGGACCCATCTGAACCTTTTACACGGGTAACAAGGTGACACTGAGTGGACTCGCTGAGGGTTTTCGCCTGCAGCCGTCTGGGAAGCCGTCGCTTTTAATTAAGACTTGGGAGCGAGCGGGAGAGACCATTAGACGAAAGCCTTAACAAGATGTCCTTAGTGCGCTTAGTAAGGAGAAAACCCTTCACTGGTCGTGTTGTTGAGGGAGCTGGAGGAGAAGGTTAAGAGCAGTGTGACGGGGGGATAAGAACAAAAGCTCTCTCCATACTCTCCTTTCCTTTTCTCCTTTCTTCTTTCCCTCTCAGTAAATTCCTTTTTGTTACTCTCTCTTAGTCTCGCTATACAGTCTCTCTTTGTCTCCATCTCAGCTCCCTTTTTACCTCTCCCTCATTATTAAGTGTATACAGACAGGATGATAGAGGGTTGGGGAGGTAGGGGGGGTTAATATAGGGACAGCACACCCGTCCTCCCACTCGTGTGCTGTGGAGGAGAACCAAACCACTGCCATCGGAGCGATGACATCGTCGCTTAAGTCTTATGTGAAGGAAAAGGAAGTGGGCGATCACCATCACGATGTCGTCAATTAGAATGCCAGCCAGTTGCTGTGGAAACGGAATCCGAGATGGTACTTCTGGAGGATCCTGTTAAACAGTCAGAGTGGTGAAGTTTTTTTTTTATAGAGAATGAGATATCATATTGAATAAAGGCATTTGCAGACGACCGTGGTAAAAGATAAGTATTTAATCATTAGGATAAAAAGATCTGGTGGAAAGGGGCCAATGAGCTGTGGGCGTTTGATTATATTACATCACAGGATGAGATGATAATATTGTTTATTTATTGTTCTGTGAGGTAAAATGCTTCCTTTTTAGCTAGGTAAGCACTGCCGATAAATTCTAACAGATGGAGCTCCTTCTTGTGCACAAGTTTTACTCTGCATAGCACTGCTTCCTTTACCGCACCGGTTGTGGGCTTCGAGTGAGCAGAACCGCTTGCAATTATCTGTGTTATTGACTAAGAACAGAGCCCAACGGACCAAACGGAACAGACAATAGCCTTCCTGTTGGTGACGCGACAGTGTGAAATCACAGTGGTTACTTGGTTATATAACCCAGCTACCGAGCAGCCAGCACCAGCCTTTATCTCCTGACGTGTCAGAAGAAAGTGTCAGTCAGAAGGACTAGCTGTGAAAAGTGGAGCAGGCGTTCAATAAGCTGTGCCACGGCACCTACAGCCACTGCTAATCTCACAACACACAGGTTTAAATGGAAGGGCTCTTAGGGGCCCGGCCGGGGCTCCACAGATAGAACCCCCGTGTAATCCTTGTTAATTACTGTCCAGGGAAAGATGAGGCCCTGTTTGGAAGGCTTCAGGACAGATACGGTGGATCAGAGTTCCACTGAGGGATTTTGCCTGTTCTGCTACAAACACAACAATCGTCCAGGAAATAGCCTCAAAGTTATCCTGAGCTGTCGGTACGGAAGTTTTCTACCTCCCTGCCTGCTGCGGCTAAAGGAAGAAGGATGAGAAGTGGAGCCCTGGCTTAGGCTAGACCCAGAGCATGATATTCTACTAAACAGAGAAGGCTTTACAGACACTTCCAAACTGAAAACGTGAAGTATTGGAAACTACAAAGTACTGAATAGCGGTTGGCTTTGGAAAAACCTAGCTCATGTAGACTCCTATTAGATAATTACCGGACACTTCAGGAGGAAAGACGATGTCACCATTAGTGCACAATGATGAATGCTATTTTGTTGGACTAGTAGGAAGGTTATACATGCAGATTTATTCGACGTTAGGTCTCTAATGCATCATGTGAGTTGAGTTGCTGTTACCCCATGTTACCCCCTAAGTACCATCCTCCATCACATCAGGAAACCCTAGCGCTCATCAACTTGAACTTTCATTTGGTTCATCAATAATACACAAGGCTTTGAAAGAGTGAATTTTAATGTCAGTGGACAGCTTATTGGTTCCAGTGGCTCTTTTGAGGAATGGAATCTCTAGATGGTAGAATGAATGCTGGTGACGGCTCCCCGAGGTCAAAGTGCTCAGGATATGTGTGAGGCGTGTTTAGGAGGAGACGGCCATTTGTCCAAGTGCATTACCATGTCACTGCTTCACTAGGGGATGGGCCATATGATCGTCACTCTATTGATCTTCCCTGTGTTACATCCTGGCATTGCTGTAGGGCTTCAGGAGTTGGATGCCTGGTGGGGTTAGATGCTTTGTAGTGGTTGTAGAAAACAACCTGACTGGTTAGACTAGCCTACTCTTACAGTAGTGCACTTTGGGGTTGGGGGTCATTTGATTATGGTAAAGTATGCTAATTGAATTAGCGATGTGGCAAAATTTGGTGAGGGTGCTACATCGTTGATATAGTATGGCAGACATTTTCCACTTCTAATCGCACACCTACAGTGCACAAAATGAACGCTTGTATAGACAGTTTTGAATAATGCCGCTTGTAATTCCACATGCAATTTTTGTGTTGTTTACTTTAAATAAATGATAGATAAATGTAACAAATGTCCTGAAGGACATCTCTGAAAGAGATGCTGCCTGCTAGTTTTTGTAGGCACTGTGAGGAGAAGATTAGGAGGAGGAGGAAAGGCAGTGTAAGTCTAGGACTGTAAATTCCCACAGCTCTCCCAGTCTAGTAGTTCTGATCTGGGGCGGGCAGCATGTGAGTAGCTCATTCTAGTTCCGAGAGGACCCTGACCCTCAGCTGGCCTTCATTGTGCCGTGTCAAGGAGAGATTCTTTTCTCCAACATTCACCCACTCATGAAATGCACTCGTAAAGCCCCTGACAATGTCTCTGCTCTTTCAGGAGAGACAAGAGAGAGGGAAAGGAGAAGAGAGAGAGAGGGCAGGGGGGTGAGATGGGAAAAAAGAGAGGTGGAAAGAGAGAGAGAGAGCAGGGGGGGTGAGAGAGGGAAAAATTGGGGAATTTTGTGTGAGGTGGAAGAGTGGGAGAGAACACGCAGGATGTGTGTGTGTGTGTGTGTGTGTCTGTTCATTGGTGAGGGCGATATAGAGAAAGAGAGCAAAGGGAGGGAGATGGAGTGAGAGATGGAGATGGAAGGAAGTAGAGAGTACAGGAATGTAAGGCCCAAAGTAAGTACTATTAGAGATGAGATTGTGGGACATTGAAGCAGAGAGAACGGTTCAGTGGTTTGCTGCTCTGATGATACCATTATGGCTCTCACTGACCCAGTTTCCTCAGCAAGGCATCGAATGCTGAAGGATGAAATGCTACTCTAAGAACTGTGGTTCCAGGGTTGGCTACTGTGAAGTCTGGCACTGTCTGATAATATGATGGATGAGTCAAATATGCTATCCGTAACATATTTTTGGTTAGCGGTTATCATAGTATTTACATTGGTATTTCTTCATACACAGGAGTACTGTACAGCAGTTTAAAGGATATACAGAGTTAAAGGGGATACAAGGTTACAGGGGATACAGGTTAAATGTGGATACAGGATTAAAAGGGATACAGGTTAAATGTGGATACAGGATTAAAAGGGATACAGGTTTAAAGGGGATACAGGATTAAAAGGGATACAGGCTTAAAGGGGATACAGGATTAAAAGGGATACCGGGGTAAAGGAGATACAGGATTAAAGGGAATACAGGTTTAAAGGGGATACAGGAGTAAAGGCGATACAGGAGTAAAGGGGATACAGAAGTAAATGGGGGATACAGGTGTAAAGGTGATACACCGTTAAAGGGGATACAGGTGTAAAGGTGATACACCGTTAAAGGGGATACAGGTGTAAAGGTGATACACCGTTAAAGGGGATACAGGTGTAAAGGGGATACAGGTGTAAAGGGGATACAGGAGTAAAGGGGAGACAGGATTAAAAGGGATACAGGATTAAAGGGGATACAGGATTAAAATACAGGTGTAAAGGTGATACAGGGTTAAAGTGGATACAGGGTTAAAGGGGATACAGGTGTAAAGGGGATACAGGGTTAAAGGGGATACAGGGTTAAAGGGGATACAGGGTTAAAGGGGATACAGGGTTAAAGGTGATACAGGATTAAAGGGGATACGGGGATAAAGGGGATACAGGGGTAAAGGGGATACAGGGTTAAAGGTGATACAGGGTTAAAGGGGATACAGGATTAAAGGTGATACAGGGTTAAAGGGATACACTGTTTGAAATGCTCCGAAGCAGATGTGTCTAGTTAAACATCGTTTCTATGAATTCTGGGATTAGGAATACCACAAATTCAATTAATGTGTCTGCATTTTGTACTCTTTTTCACATAAAATAGGACAGTTTTCCTGCATGTAGGTGGTGTTCCCTTTGGGAATGGGAGAAATCCCAGATGTAGAGGTCCCTCTGTTCTGGACCAGTCTCTGCCAAACAGCCACATTACTGATATTCACAGGGTCTTCCCAAGGTGACACCTGCAGTGACACATGGAACGTGGTGGGGATTTTTCTGCAAAGTTGAAATAAGTATTGTGACCTTTTTTTCAATGCAGTTTTATTTTATTTTGATATTCTACTACTTTTAGTATTTCATTATTTTATGTAAATTATAACTGTCCCTACTATTATTTTGTCAACATCATCAAAAGAGCTCAAGCCGATCAAAAGATGTAGCCTCCGGACTAGTGAGCAGATCAAAATAGCTCTAGTAGAAACAAACTGATCAAAATATGTAGCCTCTAGAATAAATCACCGCGAAGGGATGGTTAGTGCTATCCGGGATCTTTGGAACATCCCTACCATAAACCCTAACCCCTACCCCTACCTTTACCGTAACCTTAACCATAAACTTAACCCTTACATACTGTAGCCCTAACCTTAACCCTTACCGTAACCATTTTAAATGTAAACTTCAATGGGGTAGGGACGTCCCAAGGATCAATCAGTGGATTTGTTTGTGGTTTAAATCCCCACCTGCAGTAGATTGATCCACTTTAGTGAGTAATGGCTTTAATTAAGGTAATTAAAAGTGTAATTGAGATGAAATGCAGGGAAGAGGAGGAAGAGAGAGACCAGGGAAGAGAAAGGAAGAGAGGGACCAGGGAGGAGGAGAGAAGAGGAAGAGAGAGACCAGGGAGGAGGAAGGAAGAGGAAGAAGATAGAGACCAGGGAACATCAGGGGAAAGGAAGAAGATAGAGACCAGGGAGGAGGAGGGAAGAGGAGGAAGAAAGAGACCAGGGAGGAGGAGGGAAGAGAGAGACCAGGGAGGAGGAGGGAAGAGAGAGACCAGGGAGGAGGAGGGAAGAGGAGGGAACAGAGAGACCATGGAGGAGGGAAGAGGATGAAGAGAGGGACTAGGGAGGAGGAGGGAAGAGAGGTAAGAGAGAGACCAGGGAGGAGGAGGGAAGAAGAGGAAGAGATAGACCAGGGAAGAGGAGGGCAGAGGAAGAAGCGAGAGACCAGGGAGGAGGAGGAAAGAGAGAGACCAGGGAGGAGGAGGGAAGAGGGTGAAGAGAGGGACTAGGGAGGAGGAGGGAAGAGAGGTAAGAGAGGGACCAGGGAGGAGGGAAGAGAGGGAAGAGAGAGACCAGGGAGGAGGAGGGAAGAAGAGGAAGAGATAGACCAGGGAAGAGGAGGGAAGAGAGAGACCAGGGAGGAGGAGGGAAGAGGAGGAAGAGAGAGACAAGGGAGGTGGAGGGAAGAGTGTTGCCAACACATTACAGTGTTGGCCTATGTATGTTACATACCATCCATTACCTTGTTATTTCTAACATTACAGTATTGGCCTATGTATGTTACATACCATCCATTACCTTGTTATTTCTAACATTACAGTATTGGCCTATGTATGTTACACACCATCCATTACCTTGATATTTCTAACATTACAGTATTAGCCTATGTATGTTACATACCATCCATTACCTTGTTATTTCTAACATTACAGTATTAGCCTATGTATGTTACACACCATCCATTACCTTGTTATTTCTAACATTACAGTATTGGCCTATGTATGTTACATACCATCCATTACCTTGTTATTTCTAACATTACAGTATTGGCCTATGTATGTTACATACCATCCATTACCTTGTTATTTCTAACATTACAGTATTGGCCTATGTATGTTACATACCATCCATTACCTTGTTATTTCTAACATTACAGTATTAGCCTATGTATGTTACATACCATCCATTACCTTGTTATTTCTAACATTACAGTATTGGCCTATGTATGTTACACACCATCCATTACCTTGTTATTTCTAACATTACAGTATTAGCCTATGTATGTTACACACCATCCATTACCTTGTTATTTCTAACATTACAGTATTAGCCTATGTATGTTACACACCATCCATTACCTTGTTATTTCTAACATTACAGTATTGGCCTATGTATGTTACATACCATCCATTACGTTGTTATTTCTAACATTACAGTGTTGGCCTATGTATGTTACATACCATCCATTACCTTGTTATTTCTAACATTACAGTATTGGCCTATGTATGTTACATACCATCCATTACCTTGTTATTTCTAACATTACAGTATTGGCCTATGTATGTTACATACCATCCATTACTTTGTTATTTCTAACATTACAGTATTGGCCTATGTATGTTACACACCATCCATTACCTTGTTATTTCTAACATTACAGTATTAGCCTATGTATGTTACATACCATCCATTACCTTGTTATTTCTAACATTACAGTATTAGCCTATGTATGTTACACACCATCCATTACCTTGTTATTTCTAACATTACAGTATTGGCCTATGTATGTTACACACCATCCATTACCTTGTTATTTCTAACATTACAGTATTGGCCTATGTATGTTACACACCATCCATTACCTTGTTATTTCTAACATTACAGTATTAGCCTATGTATGTTACACACCATCCATTACCTTGTTATTTCTAACATTACAGTATTAGCCTATGTATGTTACACACCATCCATTACATTGTTATTTCTAACATTACAGTATTGGCCTATGTATGTTACATACCATCCATTACGTTGTTATTTCTAACATTCTGATGGTGTACGACAGTTGAACTAAGCTCATGAGCCAGTTATATTCTTCAAGAATCAATGGGTACAGTATATATAATTATTTTCTGAATCAAAAAATGTATGTAGCAACTGCAGATTGACCGTTTATTAAAGACAAACCTTAAACAATAACCCACTTCATTATCATATATTGAACACACGTTATTGCCTTGCATGCTGTCTCTCATCTACCATCTCATCTCTAGATGAAGAGCCTGTAATGTTTAATGGATTCTTGGCTGTGTTGTGTTAATAAGAAGTAATTAAATGTTGGAGAAGGAGAAGTGCTACTACCTACCCCTGGTTGGTCCCTCTTGCCGATCAGAGTGCTTCTCTCTCTTCTGGCCGGTGAATTATTTATCAAAGTGCTGACAAGAGGAGAGCAGGTTCAACGTGAGGAGGTCCTCTGGGGCTAGAAGCAGCAGCAGCAGGCCTGGTTCAACATGAGGAGATCCTCTGGGGCTAGAAGCAGCAGCAGCAGGCCAGGTTCAACGTGAGGAGATCCTCTGGGGCTAGAAGCAGCAGCAGCAGGCCAGGTTCAACGTGAGGAGATCCTCTGGGGCTAGAAGCAGCAGCAGCAGGCCAGGTTCAACGTGAGGAGATCCTCTGGGGCTAGAAGCAGCAGCAGCAGGCCAGGTTCAACGTGAGGAGATCCTCTGGGGCTAGAAGCAGCAGCAGCAGGCCAGGTTCAACGTGAGGAGGTCCTCTTGGGGCTAGAAGCAGCAGCAGCAGGCCTGGTTCAACATGAGGAGGTCCTCTTGGGGCTAGAAGCAGCAGCAGCAGGCCAGGTTCAACATGAGGAGGTCCTCTTGGGGCTAGAAGCAGCAGCAGCAGGCCTGGTTCAACATGAGGAGGTCCTCTGGGGCTGGCAGCATCAGGCCAGGTTCAACATGAGGAGATCCTCTGGGGCTAACAGCAGCAGCAGGCCAGGTTCAACATCAGGAGATATTCTGGGGCTGGCAGCAGCAGATCTGGTTCAACATGAGGAGGTCCTCTGGGGCTGGCAGCAGCAGGCCTGGTTCAACATGAGCAGATGCTCTGGGGCTGGCAGCAGCAGCAGGCCAGGTTCAACATCAGGAGATATTCTGGGGCTGGCAGCAGCAGATCTGGTTCAACATGAGGAGGTCCTCTGGGGCTGGCAGCAGCAGGTCTGGTTCAACATGAGGAGGTCCTCTGGGGCTGGCAGCAGCAGGCCTGGTTCAACATGAGGAGATGCTCTGGGGTTGGCAGTAGCAGGCCTGGTTCAACATGAGGAGATGCTCTGGGGCTGGCAGCAGCAGCAGGCCTGGTTCAACATGAGGAGGTCCTCTGGGGCTGGCAGTATCAGGCCAGGTTCAACATGAGGAGATCCTCTGGGGCTGACAGCAGCAGCAGCAGGCCTCGTTCAACATCAGGAGATATTCTGGGGCTGGCAGCAGCAGCAGCAGATCTGGTTCAACATGAGGAGGTCCTCTGGGGCTGGCAGCAGCAGGCCTGGTTCAACATGAGGAGATGCTCTGGGGCTGGCAGCAGCAGGTCTGGTTCAACATGAGGAGGTCCTCTGGGGCTGGCAGCAGCAGGCCTGGCTCAACATGAGGAGATGCTCTGGGGTTAGCAGTAGCAGGCCTGGTTCAACATGAGGAGATGCTCTGGGGCTGGCAGCAGCAGGCCTTGTTCAATTCAATCCCTATCCCAGTCTGCTGTTCACACATGCTTCAAGATGACCACCATTGTTCCTGTACCCAAGAAGGCAAAGGTAACTGAACTTAATGACTATCGCCCCATAGCACTCACCTCTGTCATCATGAAGTGATTTGTGAGACTAGTCAAGGATCATATCAGCTCCACCTTACCTGCCACCCTAGACCCACTTCAACTTGCTCACCGCCCCAATAGATCCAGAGAAGATGCAATCGTCATCACTCTGCACGGTGCCCTATACCATCTGGAATACCTATGTGAGAATGCTGTTCATTGACTTTAGCTCAGCATTCAACACCATAGTACCCTCCAAGCTCATCATTAAGCTTGAGGCCCTGGGTCTGAACCCTGCCCTGTGCAACTGGGTCCTGGACTTCCTGACGAACCTCCCCCAGGTGGTGAAGGTAGGAAACATCACCTCCACTCCGCTGATCCTCAACACTGGGGCCCCACAAGGGTGCATGCTCAGCCCCCTCCTGTACTCCCTGTTCACCCATGACTGCGTGGCCAAGCACGCCTCCAACTCAATCATCAAGTTTGCAGATGGCACAACAGTAGTAGGCTTGATTACCAACGATGACGAGACAGTCTACAGGGAGGAGGTGAGTGCTCTGGGAGTGTGGTGCCTGGAAAACAACCTCTCACTCAACGTCAACAAAACAAAGGAGATGATTTTGGACTTCAGGAAACAGCAGAGGGTGCACCACCCTATTTACATCGACGGGACCGCAGTGGAGAGGGTGGAAAGCTTCAAGTTCCTTGGCGTACACATCACTGACAAACTGAAATGGACCACCCACACAGACAGTGTGGTGAAGAAGGCGCAACAGAGTCTCTTCAACATCAGGACGCTAAAGATATTTGGCTTGTCACCTAAAAGCCTCACAAATTTTTACAGATGCACAATTGAAAGCATCCTGTCGGGCTTTATCACTGCCTGGTAACGCAACTGCACCGCCCACAACCGCAAGGCTCTCCAGAGGGTGGTGTGGTCTGCCCAACGCATTACCGGTGCCAAACTACCCGCCCTCCAGTACACCTACAGCACCCGATGTCACAGGAAGGCCAAAAAGATCATCAAGGACATCAACCACCCGAGCCACTGCCTGTTCACCCCGCTACCATCCAGAAGGCGAGATCAGTACAGGTGCATCAAAGCTGGGCCCGAGAGACTGAAAAACAGCTTCTATCTCAAGGCCATCAGACTGGTAAACAGCCATCACTAGCACATTAGAGGCTGCTGCCTATAGGCATAGACTAGAAATCACTGGCCACTTTAAGGAATGGAACACTAGTCACTTTAATAATGTTTACATATCTGGCATTACTCGTCTCATATGTACAGTTGAAGTCGGAAGTTTACATACACTTAGGTTGGAGTCATTAAAACTTGTTTTTCAACCACTCCACACATTTCTAGTTAAGAATCTATAGTTTTGGCAAGTCGGTTAGGACATCTACTTTGTGCATGACACAAGGATTTTTTTCAACAATTGTTTACAGACAGATTATTTCACTTATAATTCACTATATCACAATTCCAGTGGGTCAGAAGTATACATACACTACGTTGACTGTGCCTTTAAACAGCTTGGAAAATTCCCGAAAATGATATCATGTCTTTAGAAGCTTCTGATAGGCTAATTTACATAATTTGAGTCAATTGGAGGTGTACCTGTGGATGTATTTCAAGGCCCACCTTCTAACTCAGCGCCTCTTTGCTTGATTTCATGGGAAAATCAAAATAAATCAGCCAAGACCTCAGAGTCTGGTTCATCCTTGGGAGCAATTTCCAAATGCCTGAAGGTACCATGTTCATCTGTACAAACAATAGTACGCAAGTATAAACACCATGGGACCACACAGCCGTCATACCGTTCAGGAAGGAGACGCGTTCTGTCTCCTAGAGATTAACGTATTTTGGTGCGAAAAGTGCAAATCAATCCCAGAACAACAGCAAAGGACCTTGTGAAGATGCTGGAGGAAACAGATACAAAAGTATCTATATCCACAGTAAAACGAGTCCTATATCGACATAACCTGAAAGGCCGCTCAGCAAGGAAGAAGCCAATGCTCCCAAACCGTCATAAAAACAGCCAGACTACGGTTTGCAACTGCACATGGAGACAAAGATCGTACTTTTCGGAGAAATGTCCTCTGGTCTGATGAAACAAGAATAGAATTGTTTGGCCATAATGACCATAGTTATATTTGGAGGAAAAAGGGGGAGGCTTGCAAGCCGAAGAACACCATCCCAACCGTGAAGCACGGGGGTGGAAGCATCATGTAGTGGGGGTGCTTTGCTGCAGGAGGGACTAATGCACTTCACAAAATAGATGGCATCATTGAAGCAACATCTCAAGACATCAGTCAGGAAGTTAAAGCTTGGTCGCAAATAGGTCTTCCAAGTGGACAGTGACCCCAAGCATACTTCCAAAGTTGTGGCAAAATGGCTTAAGGACAACAAAGTCAAGGTATTGGAGTGGCCATCACAAAGCCCCGACCTCAATCATATAGAAAACGTGTGGGAAGAACTGAAAAAGCGTGTGCGAGCAAGGAGGCCTACAAACCTGACTCAGTTACACCAGCTCTGTCAGGAGGAATGGGCCAAAGTTCACCCAACTTATTGTGGGAAGCTTGTGGAAGGCTACCGAAAACGTTTGACCCAAGTTAAACAATTTAAAGGCAATGCTACCAAATACTAATTGAGTGTATGTAAACTTCTGACTCACTGGGAATGTGATGAAAGAAATAAAAGCTGAACTAAATCATTCTCTCTACTATTATTCTGACATTTCACATTCTTAAAGTAAAGTGGTGATCCTAACTGACCTAAGACAGGGAATATTTACTAGGATTAAATGTCAGGAATTGTGAAAAACTGACGGTGTATGTAATCATCCGACTTCAACTGTATATACGGTGTTCTATACTATTCTACTGTATCGCATTCACTTAATAATGTTTACATATCTGGCATTACTCATCTCATATGTATATAATGTATTCTATACTATTCTACTGTATCTTAGTCCGTTCCACTCTGACATCACTCGTCCGTATGTATATAGTCTTAATTCAATCCTACTTAGACTTGTGTGCATTGGGTATATGTTGTGTAATTTGTTAGATATTTCTTGTTAGATATTACTGCACTGTCAGAGCTGAAAGCACAAGCACACCCTCAATAACATCTGCTAATCACGTGTATGTGAACATTCAAATTTGATTTGATTTGAATGTCAAACCCTACACCCCAACCCGAGTATTCCATTCTGCCACCTCTGGTCTCTTGGCCCTCCCACCCCTATGGGAGGGCAGCTCTCGCTCAGCCCAGTCCAAGCTCTTCTTTGTCCTGGCACCCCAATGGTGAAACTAACTTCCCCCTGAACATAGGACATCAGATTCCCTGCCCATCTTACGAAAGCACCTGAAAACCCTGTGAGTGTCAGTGTAGTGTGTGTGTGTGTGAGTGAGTTTGCATGTAGTGTATATACTGTATGTAGTCTTGTGAATGTGCGTAGAGTCCGTGCGAGATACGGTCAATGCAGATAGTCTAGGTAACCATTTAATGAACTATTAGGAGCCTTATGGCTTTTTCTGTGATGTTGCAACGTGGCAATGCAGTAATGTTGACTTGAGTTACTAGTGTATTTATCTGTGCTGCGCTAATGTACTTGTCTCTTGTGACTGGCATGGTGTTGATGAAGGGATAGTGGGGCCAGGTGTGATGGCGGTGGCGTTCTGGACCGCGGTGACTCTAAGATTAGCCTATAGACCTTAAGGTGCTTGTGATTGGCCCGTGTCAGCAGGCGGAGGATCTGGTTGGTGCAGATAAGACGTCAACACTCCAAAGCCGCTTTTAACCCTACGGAGAACCAGCCCATGATCAGACCTTTTGTTCTTAACCTTGTTGTATTTAATTGGTTTATTTTGGTCGTTTTCCACCACTCAGTTTGCATGTAGTTTATGATGTTTTTCTTAGTAAAAATCGAGCCTGTGGTATTCAGGTATTCAGCCTTTCCCCTGAGCATCACATTGGCGGAACACCCAAAAGACAGTTATTTTTAGTCTTTCTGTACTGTGCTGCTCTATGTGTTATCGTTCCCTCAACAGGATAGGGCAAAAAAGTATTGATTAATGCATGGTCGACTCAATTACGTGTATCAAATCTGTGTGATGATTTTGTCTACAATGATTTTGTGTACGGAGAAGGGGAAATAATTGGAAGTTCTGTGTTTAGTCTTGATAGTGCCTTTTCTAGAATGTCAGCTTATTGTAAATCATTCATATCAAGGATGATTACAATTTAGACATTTTACCATTTGACACTCTAAAGATCTGAGTATTCTTGTTAGCTCTCTAGCATTTCATAATTGAATCTAATATCGACCTTCTTCGATTGGCGTTGCCATGGCTACACAGTCACGTCGAGCCTCTTGACTTATATTGTTAACATGGACGGAAGCTACATTAGACCTACTGTGCACTCTCTCTGTCTCTCTCTCTGTCTCTCTTTCTTTCTCAATATCTCTCTCTTTCTGTCTCTTTCTGTCTCCCAAAGTGGGAAACATCACATCTGACTCTCATCAGGTGTCATTCCAGAACATACTGAAAATGAAGTGAGAGCTCTCTATACCATTATCCTACCACTCACTACCCATGCAAAGCTTTGCAAGAATCCAGGTATGCCCAGGTGTGCAATGGTTGGAGAAATTCTTAGTATTTTCCATCTTCATTCACATAGCAACCATACATCCTCTTCAAAAATCGAATCTTTATCCTTGACCCCCAAAAAAGGAAGCATACCAGGCGTTTCAGCTTTTCACAATACAGTGCTCTCTCTTTGGATGAAGTGTTTGGCATACAAAGCAGTGTGCATGCCATTCTGTAGTATCCAGAGAGTGTAGGCCTTCTCCAGGGAGAGAGCAGGGCTGCTCTGGGGAGAGGCACAGTGCCAATTACCTGCTGCTGGGACAAAAAAGAGCTGCGGGGGACGTCAGTGCCCCCTCGGGCCACCATGATGCCACTAGCATCATGATGCCACTACCTCCATGATGGCCCCAAGACGCCCCATTATAACGCCTATCTGACATGTTGTAGTATCCTCTGGGAATGTGGACAGCATGGTCCCCCCTAATAACACACAAGTGATAGACTAGTAATATGAGGTGCAGGGCAATACAGTCAAGGTGTCACGCCCTGGCCATAGAGAGGTTTTTATTCTCTATTTTGGTTAGGCCAGGGTGTGACTAGGGTGGGCATTCTAGTTTCTTTATTTCTATGTTTTCTATTTCTTTATTTCTATGTTTTCTATTTCTTTGTTTTTGGCCGAGTGTGGTTCCCAATCAGAGGCAGCTGTCTATCGTTGTCTCTGATTGGGAATCATACTTAGGCAGTCCTTTTTCTCTCATTCATTTGTGGGTTCTTATTTTTGCATTGGTTGTTATTTTGCCCTGCAGAACGTCACATTCGTATTTTGTTTTGTTGTTGTCCGTGTTCATTAATGAAATAAATAGAATGAACACTTACCACACTGCGCTTTGGTCTACTTCTTCCCATGACGATTGTGACACAAGGCTCTTCGTTATTACAGGATGTCAATGTACTTTTACTGTAGCCAACGTGCCATTTGTCAACAGTGATTTGATGCCAGGGTTTTCTCTTGAGACCAAGTTAGAGAGGGACAATGAGGTGGTAAATGAGGCGTTGTGTTGTGGATTGGAGGCTTTTAAAACGTTAAGAGAAGCAGAGAGGTTCCTTGGCTTAGAAATAATTGAGTGTCATAGAGAGCCCAACATCATTTTCTGTAATGGTGTAATTCTGTTGCTTTTGGCTCCATACCGCTATAAGTATTCAAATCAAACCAGAACTGACAGTGTATAACTGCATAGTATCTGCGACATCAGGGTAATTACTGGGTATGGTACTGTAGTTTCCTGTAGATTTACTGTTTTATAATGTACTCCTCTGGAGTTAGGGTTTACAATTACAACATTATAACTGTAGGCACACAGTACGGAGTAGGACTGCAACACTGCCTCGCTTGGCTGAGAAGCCTGAAAAACAGCACTCATACTCCAGAAACGTGTTTTGAAACGGTGAAGTCAACTTTGCTGCCTGGCTTAACCGTGCAAATGTGTCTCTGCCCCATTGTGACAACGTTGTCCACCGTGATGTTTGTCATTCTCAATGGTTGTGGGTCCCACGTCGAGTCTGAGGCAAAACGTTGTCCATGTTTCACTTTAGATGTTGTTGTTGTACACTTGAGGCTTTCTGGAAGTGACAGAGGTGGAAGAAGGGAGAAACAGGCAGGTGTACACACAGACACGTACGCTTCCAATACATACAGTACACACGCATGCACACTGCCAGTAACAATTCAGAAGTTTGAACAAATAAATAGGCAGATTTTGCATACACAGACAAACTTTGAAGGACATTTTTAATTTTGCATTATTGTTAGTGTTTCAATGGTATTGTGTCCCAAAACCAAGTCACACAAGCATAACTGCAAATAAATCTAACCTGCTGAAATGCAGACCAATTCTCCAACACTGGCATAGAGAGGAGTTGTATTGTTGGGTAATGAATTGCTCCTTGAAGTGTTGGGACGGGGGCCAATACATGTGAGGCGGACAATAAGTGAGCTGCCCAAATCCTGTCCACCCCCCACATAATTCTCTTTACATTATAAATGACCCTCCCATACAGGGATGAATATTGCTCTGTAGACTCTGGAAATCAGTAGCAAGCAAATGAATGAGAACCACATGTAGATTTTGGACCGACTGCAGGAAAGTCACGATTCTCTTAAACTGAAGCTTTCACTTTCAGGGCATTAAACTTGATCATTGCTTGATTCAACATGCATTAAGACTATGTTTGGCTGATTTCACCTCTGTTGAACATGATATCTAATTTAGTTCAGGTTGAAGGATGTAGCTAACTGCTTGGTAGTGAGCTGTTGATTAAGCAGTGTTCAAGGGCAGCAGTGACACAAAGGCTTTATTTTGGTTGAAGGGTTCCTGCCACCCACTCTCCCTCCCTCCTCCGCAGCTGCATAGCACCGCGGCGCTTGGCACAAAAAAAAACATCATTCGGGGCACAGTGCACATTTGTTCCTTTCTTTAACCAATCACACCCACCCCTCCCATCCCTTTCACTTTGCTTCGTGGTACCAGCTTTCTCTATTTATTTATATTTTTCACTGGATTGAGCCACCATGGAATATCCCTTCCTTTTCTCCTCCATCCCTCCTTCGCTCCCCCCTCTATTGTGTCCCTCGTTCCCTGTTCTGTACCAACAGAGCTACCCCTCCTCACCCGATTTCTCATCTCATCTCCTCTTGTCTCCTCTCCTCTCCTCTCCTCTCCTCTCCTCTCCTCTCCTCTCCTCTCCTCTCCTCTCCTCTCCTCTCCTCTCCTTTCCTTTCCTTTCCTCTCTTCTCCTCTACCTTCTGCTCCCGTCCTCTCCTCTCTTCTCCTCTACCTTCTGCTCCCGTCCTCTCCTCTCTTCTCCCCTCTCTCTCTCTCTCAGATCAAAGGGATTCAGTGTCTCTGTGATGTTGCCCACTCTGGCCTCGTAGTGCTGTGCTGTAAGATCCTCATCGTACCCAAGGACCTGGCCGTAAAGCCCTCAATGCACATCTGTTATTCAACCAACTGCCCTGGGTCTATTCCCTGTAACCATCTACCCCCCTCCTCTCCTGGGTCTATTCCCTGTAACCATCTACCCCCTTCCTCTCCTAGGTCTATTCCCTGTAACCATCTACCCCCCTCCTCTCCTGGGTCTATTCCCTGTAACCATCTACCCCCCTCCTCTCCTGGGGCTATTCCCTGTAACCATCAACCCCCCTCCTCTCCTGGGGCTATTTCTTGTAACCACCCATCCCCCTCCTCTCCTGGGGCTATTCCCTGTAACCACCCATCCCCCTCCTCTCCTGGGGCTATTCCCTGTAACCAGCCACCCCCCTCCTCACCACCAACCACTGTCCTCTATCTGAAAAATGGAAACGTCTACTTATGTATGATTGTTTCAAGGCCACTGTGATGGGAAATACATGTTAATCCAGGTTGATTTTAGAGCTGGATGAACCCGTCTCTTTAATGCACCGTGTGGTAGCGGCAGTGACCACCCGTATTTCAGGTTCCTGTTCTGCATGTTGTTTTGGGATTAATAGCTTTCACATATCATCTTGAAAACAATGTAAAAAATATATATAAAATCATTGAGGTAATTAAGCCGCATACAAACATGGTCTCTTTTTTGCTTTCTTGAGTAAGGCAGCTCCAAAATGCAGGTGTTTCAGCCTAGCTCAGTGCTTTCTGTGGTTGTGGGGCAGCCAGCGGAAAATACGGAGCGTAGGAGCTAGTAATGTTCTTTATTTGCGCCGTGATTGGCTCAGTGTTCTGTCACTCATGGGGACACTACCTCACCGCCAAAAGTAAGGCTAGAGCTCGAAAATTCAAGCCCCTTAGGTGCTGCCATAGAATTACAATAGAAGTGCCCATCCAATAAGGCTCAAAGTCATTGGCCACAGATAAAATGACGTCAAATCACGTTATATCTACAGTAGCTTTGATTGGACTGATCAACATCTTAGCTAGCAGTCATCATCATGAATCAAGTCGGCAATCTACTGGCAAATCATTTTTAATCCTTGTCAAATGAAGAGATATAATGAAGAGAAATTATAGATAAAATGTATCGTGCTCATCGGCCATTGGATATAAACATTCCACAACAAGTTGGAAATCGCAAATTCAACAATGAGTGGTTTGGAAGGAATCAGTGGCTAACTGCAAGTGTTGCAAAGCAATCACCAGCCTGCTATTCAGTGGAGTGGTGTGTGGTCCGGGTTTAAGTCTGGGTTTAAGTGTCTCTTTTCCATGCTTAAAATGATAAACATTCAACATTGGCCATGCTGTCAATGAATCATGATTTCTGCCGCGCTCAAAACAACTGTTAACTCGGAACTGGGAAGTCTGACTTCCGTGAGTTTAAGACAACTGGGAACCTGGGAAAAAACGAGCTCAGACTCGGGAAATACGTTTTGAACGGTCATCCAACTCGGAATTGTAAATCGGGAACTCGGGCCTCTTTCTAGAGCTACGACCTGAAGATCGTGACGTCATCATTCAACCTTGGTTTTTTCCGAGTTCCCAGTTGTCTTGAACGCACCATAAATCCAGAGAATGCCAGACTTTGATGACAAAGTTTGATGACAAAATTTGCCCATGAAGGACCGCCGCACCACCTTCCTATTCAAGTAAGCAAAGCACAACAAGGTCCAAAAATGTCTTATATGCTGCTGCATAAATTATTTTATATGTTAGTAGCCCTTGTGCCTCACCCTAAGAATTTGGTATATTTTCCCCTCTTAATTTTGCCTGCTGTTCTGACTTGGTGGTGCACATGTAGCCTATAACTTGTTTTAGAGAAATGCAATCATTGAATACTGTAAGAGCTTTTATTGTCTGCTTATATGCCCTCTTTATTTATCATGCGGTTCTGTCTTGGGGTATAGGGAAAATACTGTAAGAACGGCCCATGTTCTGAATTCTGTCGCTGTACATTTCAAAAGTGCTGAACAAATAGTTATATTGACTACGTCCGTCCTGGCTCGATCATTAATGTCTTAATCGAAATCACGGATTGCCTCTTATCCGCTTGTCGTCCCCTTATCCCATAGTTTGTACATCTCAATTGTCATTAGAAACCACATTTGTTTTAAACCTCTTAAGTATCGGACCCAATACATCATCTTTGAAATATAAGAGAAAGGCCATAATGTACTATGCCAGCCCAGGCGCAATTTTGATTTTGGTCACTAGATGGCAGCAGTGTATGTGCAAAGTTTTAGACTAATTCAATGAACCATTGCATTTCTGTTCAAAATGTTGAATCAAGACTGCCCAAATGTGCCTAATTGGTTTATTAATACATTTTAAAGTTCATAACTGTGCACTCTCCTCAAACAATATCATGGTATTCTTTAACTGTAATAGCTACTGTAAAGACAGTGCAGTTAAGCTTTCCTTTTCGTTACTTACAACCTCATGCTAATCACATTAGCCTATGTTAGCTCAACCGTTCCGTGGGGGGGGGGGGACACCAATCCTGTAGAGGTTTGCAAGTCAGCCATATCAGCTATATATTTTTAAAAGGCAGTAAATGAGGCTGAATGAACTGTTTCGCTGCCAGACAAGGCTCTGCAGCTGTTGGGACAGCTGTATGTAGGCCCTAACAGTTTGTGGGTACCGTTTGTCAACGTTATAGTGCAATTAATGTATTGTTGAGTGTTGTGTTGTGTTTTGTAGTGGCTTTGCTGGCATGCATCCCCATGTTTTGTTTTGCTTTCCCCCTTTTTCTCTCCAATTTCGTGATATACAATTGGTAGTTACAGTCTTGTCCCATCGTTGCAACTCCCCTACGGACTCGGGAGAAGTGAAGGTCGAGAGCCATGCGTCCTCCGAAGCACGGCCCTGCCAAGGCGCACTTCTTCTTGACACACTGCTCGCTTAACCCCGTAAGCCAGCCGCAACAATGTGTCGGAGGAAACACTGTCCAGCTGGTGACCGAAGTCAGCTTGCAGGCGCCTGGCCCGCCACAATGAGTCGCTAGAGCGCGATGGTACAAGGAAATCCCTGCTGGTCAAACACTCCCCTAACCCTGACGACACTGGGCCAATTGTGCGCCGCCTCATGGGTCTCTCACTCACGCCCTGCTGTGACACAGTCTGGGATCGAACCCTGGGCTGTAGTGACGCCTCAAGCACTGCACTGCAGTGCCTTAGACCACTGTGCCCCTCAGGAAGTCTCATTACTTTCTTTTCCATAGGAGTCGGTAAGACAGCACAAACAGATCTGGGATCAGCCTAGGGACAGCACATCTCTCTACTGTAGCTTTATCCCTGACACAGTTGGTTAGGCTGCAGAGGACATGTTGGCGTGGACAGTAGGAGGAGCATCATGGTATATGTCACTGTCTGGAGGTGACATGCGTTGTCACCTACTGTGACAGCTATGTACACTGACCCGGATATTACTGTACATGAAAAACCCTCACAGCACAGAAGAGCGAGTCATGTCTACACTGCATGTCATGTCAGTGCAATGAAAACAAATCACAATTCTACTGTATGGCCATATGTGTTCATTATGTATGTGTGTAGTGTATGATATATGCAGTACTGTATATATGAATGCACTGCATTCTTACTTATGCATGTAATGTTTTGTGTCATTTATGTATGCACAGCATATTTCAGCCTAAGTGTGTATACAGTACATGTATGCTTTGATATGTATCATGTACTGTATGTATAAATGCCTATATATAAATATCAACATAATGGCTTATTGTGACCAATGAGACATGGAGTCTTTGGGGCTGGAGAGACAAAGATAGCCTGGGGCAAGGCGTCTGTGGTACAGGTTGGGGAGGGGAGTCGTGCCCTGTTGATTTGTTCCAGTTTGTTAGAACACCAAGATGAGGCAGCAGTGTCTGTGTGTTTCAGTCTGCCACTTTATTAGACGTGCTAGTATGCACTCAGGAGGCTGGTTATTCTGACCGGGAGGGAGACAGCACAAGTAAAATGGTGTTTCATCTCCAGTAATATTTGCTAGGGTAGTTCTAAGAAAAAGGGACCACATTCTACACGTTTTTGGAGGGAGAAAACCTACTGTGATTTCTATTGAAGAGAGTGAACACCTTTGTGTGTGTGTGTGTGTGTGTGAGAAGTGTTTGAGAAGCTGAGGAAGGTCAAGACAGACAGGCTGCTTCCCAAATGGAGCACTATTCCTGATTTAGTGCACTGAAGATGGTGCCCTTTGGGACACTGGGAAATTTGGGAGGGGGAGGCTAGGAGTCGTTTTGGTGGAGGGTCCAAAAGGTCAGTCGTCAAATTTAGTCTGATAGCCATAATTTGGACGATAATGTGAAGGGAGGAAGAATCATGTGTCAAGTTTTAATGTCACGTGTACAAGTACAGGAAGGAGGGGAGGTGGGGATGTTAGAGATGCAGAAAATACTACATCTCTGCTTTGATCAGTGTTGATAGAGGAGGAGGAAGAAGAAGAAGATGAAGGTGAAGAGGAGGAGGAAGAAGAAGAGGAAGGTGAAGGAGGAGGAGGAGGAAGAGAAAGGAGGAGGAGGATAGTCATCTTGTACTAACTAATGGTCATATTGTACGCCATTTGGAAGATGTCTCTTTTGCATGACAATTAGACTTTTTGTCTTTGCCATGTTTGTGTTGACATGACATCATCATGACAGCAGGATTCTATCTCTTCCTCTAATGGACCAAGCAGACTGAAGAACAACACAGGTTGTTTTTATGAATCGAGATGATGATGCAGGTTATTGATGATGCGGGTTATTTTTTGATTAAATCCCGTGTTAGACCTTGAGACAACTTCCTGTGAAGTTCCTTTGTCTTGAGAAGTGCTGCCTCGGTGTGCCAGATTCTCTTTGTTCCCTTTTGTTTAGCTCCCAGAACAAAGGCACAGACCAGGGGCAAGTGTAGTGATTAATTTCAAGCAGGGGGAGGGGGAGCAGAGAGAAGGGCCAAGGCCTTGTCATCTTAGTCGGCCCCTGGCCCTCAAACCCTGCCCACCATGGAAGAGCAACTCATGGGGTCAGGTTCAGTCAGAGGTGGGGCATTGGAGCTTCAATGGGAGTCCAAAAGCTATACCCTGATTGGCTCCTCAACACGTTATTCAAATATGCCACCCTTAAACACCCTCAAAGCCTGTATATATCATCTTGTGTTATAAGTATGTCTTTGTGCTCGGCGCCAGATGTTCAAAGAGCATATAGAAAAGCTTAGGGACGACAATAACCATTAGAATCATATTAGAGTGTGTCTAGTGGTGGCTCAGGGCCACAAACTGCAATTAAAAATATTTATTTTCGAGACTCCTCTGCGCAGTGGGAAGGAATCAAAATTCATTTGAAAAGAAGCTAGTTTTCTGTTGGGTTGTTTATGCCATTTAGAGAGCTAGTGCTCAGCCCTATAAAACCTATTTACAGAACTAAAGCGCCAAGTGTGTCTGACTGCAAGGCTCATTTAGCGCTGCACAATAGCTGATGCCCACTTGGTGCTGGTTGCTAGCGGACATCAGAGGGGCCCCGTAGACAAATGACTGTATTAAGAGAGAGGTGTAGCTGGGCCTTGATTAGATTGATCCATACGCTGGAATGATCAATGTTCCATTTGATGCTACCTGACCTGAGAAGTTCATCAATCCCCATGACCTTTACACGTTTAATTCCTCTCCTGTTCTCTCTCCTCAACATTTCACTCTGTTAAACAAAATTGCTCATTCCCTATCTTAAGCAAATGCCACACAGCGGAATGTAAACAGTATACATATGGTGTAATAACTGATAGGTGACAGGATAGGTGACAGGATAGGTGACAGGATAGGTGACAGGATAGGTAACAGGATAGGTGACAGGATAGGTAACAGGATAGGTGAGAGGATAGGTGACAGGATAGGTAACAGGATAGGTGACAGGATAGGTAACAGGATAGGTGACAGGATAGGTGACAGGATAGGTGACAGGATAGGTGACAGGATAGGTAACAGGATAGGTGACAGGATAGGTAACAGGATAGGTAACAGGATAGGTAACAGGATAGGTGACAGGATAGGTAACAGGATAGGTAACAGGATAGGTGACAGGATAGGTGACAGGATAGATAACAGGATAGGTGACAGGATAGGTGACAGGATAGGTGACAGGATAGGTGACAGGATAGGTGACAGGATAGGTAACAGGATAGGTGATAGGATAG
Source organism: Salvelinus alpinus (assembly GCF_045679555.1). NCBI lineage: Eukaryota > Metazoa > Chordata > Actinopteri > Salmoniformes > Salmonidae > Salvelinus > Salvelinus alpinus. The sequence goes on along the minus strand of NC_092095.1, from coordinate 61,507,110 downwards.
GTAACAGGATAGGTGACAGGATAGGTGACAGGATAGGTGACAGGATAGGTAACAGGATAGGTGACAGGATAGGTAACAGGATAGGTGACAGGATAGGTGACAGGATAGGTGACAGGATAGGTAACAGGATAGGTGACAGGATAGGTAACAGGATAGGTGACAGGATAGGTAACAGGATAGGTGACAGGATAGGTAACAGGATAGGTAACAGGATAGGTGACAGGATAGGTGACAGGATAGGTAACAGGATAGGTGACAGGATAGGTAACAGGATAGGTGACAGGATAGGTGACAGGATAGGTGACAAGATAGGTAACAGGATAGGTGACAGGATAGGTGACATGATAGGTGACAGGATAGGTAACAGGATAGGTAACAGGATAGGTGACAGGATAGGTGACAAGATAGATAAGAGGACCGGGGCAGTTTGACAGTGTCACATGTTCCAATGAAGAGGTTCTGACAGACTGACAGACTTTTGGAGTGGAGCCAGGGTATCATGGTTCTGTTGCGTCCTCCTCATACCAAGCTGCTGTACCTTAACTCGGGGTTTCCCAAACTCGGTGACAATGTAGGATGTTGTGTTACAATACTGTACATAAGATAGTAACAATGTAGGACTTTGTGTTACCATACTGTACATAAGATAGTAACAATGTAGGACTTTGTGTTACCATACTGTACATAAGATAGTAACAATGTAGGACTTTGTGTTACCGTACTGTACATAAGACAGTGACAATGTAGGACTTTGTGTTACCATACTGTACATAAGATAGTAACAATGTAGGACTTTGTGTTACCGTACTGTACATAAGACAGTGACAATGTAGGATGTTGTGTTACAATACTGTACATAAGATAGTAACAATGTAGGACTTTGTGTTACCATACTGTACATAAGACAGTGACAATGTAGAACTTTGTGTTACCATACTGTACATAAGACAGTGGCAATGTAGAACTTTGTGTTACCATACTGTACATAAGACAGTAATAATGTGGGACTTTGTGTTACCATACTGTACATAAGACAGTAACAATATAGGACTTTGTGTTACAATACTGTACATAAGACAGTGACAATGTAGAACTTTGTGTTACCATACTGTACATAAGACAGTAATAATGTAGGACTTTGTGTTACCATACTGTACATAAGACAGTAATAATGTAGTACCTTGTGTTAACATATAATACATAAGACAGTAATAATGTAGGACTTTGTGTTACCATACTGTACATAAGACAGTAACAATATAGGACTTTGTGTTACCATACTGTACATAAGACAGTGACAATGTAGGACTGTTTTCCATACATAAGAAAGGGTGAGAGAGGGAGGGACAGAGGGAGGGAGGGACAGAGGGAGGGAGGGAGGGACAGAGGGAGGGAGGGAGGGAGAGGAGGGAGGGAGGGAGGGACAGAGGGAGGGAGGGAGTGAGGGGTCTGATCTGAGCTGATAGAACAACACTCGGGTGTAGCCAGAGCCACCCGTCAGACGAACACACACACACACACACACACACACACACACACACACACACACACACACACACACACACACACACACACACACACACACACACACACACACACACACACACACACACACACACACACACACAGTCATCTAAACTGATGGAGGAGGAAGTCTTCATTGATCTGGTATTTTCTATTCTGTTCACAACTGCTCCCTGGTCTCTGCTTCCTTCTCTCTGTCATATTCATCTCTTAGAGACAGAGGAATGCTACCGGGGCATTGTACAGAAGTTGGCTTTGGAAAATTAGGACCATAAATGTTTGATGTTGTGAGGCATTTGAAAAGGATAGGCTTGAAAGAGTTATGCTGCAGTTTAGAATTCACCCCACACTTTTCACAATAATAAAAAGACGAGGAGATAAAATGCCCTTTTTTGAACTATCCAAATACCAGTGGATCTGATCAATGGGCACGATTAGCTCTGAGAATTTGTCTCATGTTTGCCTCATATTGAGCCTTATGGAACCATGACCTCAATCCTCCTCAATCCCAGTGTCCATTTCTACATCCCCCAAACCCTCCATCAAATCCCATGTATTGGCTGTGCCTGCTCTGTTCCCCCTTTGGCTTGCACCCTCTCCTGTTGAGTCCATGGCTGTGTCCCAAATGGCACTCTCTTCCCTATTTTCTGCACTACTTTTAATGACCAGGGCCTGGTTTCCCGATAGCGATGGAATTTAGGCTTACGAGTTTTTTAACGATGCATTGTTCCTACAACAGCAGAAGATGTAACAGGCGTTTCCCAAAATACCACACAGAGAGAATGTTCGCGAAGTGCGTCATTGAGACGTGTCAATAATGATAGGATGGAAGCAAAGGCAATGCTCAGATCAGCTTTCTCCACTCAAACCTTAACATTAGAATTGTTCACAATACTGATGACGGATTAGCTTCTAGAGAGATATTACCACCTATGGCTGCAAATATTTAGGCAGCTTATTCCAATGCTTATAAGCATTACCCTGTAAAAATGCACAAAATCAAGATTGCCATGTTGTTACACATCATGGAATATGTATATATATTTTTTATTTAACCTTTATTTAACTAAGCAAGTCAGTTAAGAACAACTTCTTATTTACAATGACGGCCTACACCGGCCAAACCCAGACGACGCTGGGCCAATTGTGCGCCGCCCTATTGGACTCCCAATCACGGCCGGATGTGATACAGCCTGGATATTGAGGGGAAAATTACAGTAGCCTACAATTAGCAAAATATAACACAATTGAATTGACATGAAATTGATTTTAATATGACTGAAATATATAGGAAAGAAGCCTACGCTGTAGCCCTATATCTTTTAATGTGGTCATCATTTCATTTGAAGCATCTTTTATCCTCGCTTTGTAACAAATGCAAAGACATTGGCAACTTTGTAATTGTACTCAATTTTGTTCTGAAGTTATCGGCCATCACAAAGAGACAGATTAACATCTTGATTCTGTGTTTAGCGGAGATCATTTGTGTATAAAGAGCAAAAAAGCATCAAACGACACACTTAGATGTTCTACGAGGGGTCTGAGGCAGTCGCTAAATAGTCATTTTCAAGTGCAACTTTAGTAACGATGGTTTTGGGAAACAGCTCAGAGATTTAACGATGCTCCTGCGAAAGTTTTAACCATGAACTTAGTGTTAAGATGCTTTTGGGAAACCAGGCCCAGGGCCCGTAGGGAGTCACATAGGGTTCTGGTAAAAAGAAGTGCACTGCATAGGCAACAGGGTGCAATTTGGGACGCAACCCACTGCTCATCTTTTTATGCAAGCCTTTCTCTGCCTTAAACATGCTTCAGGTGGGATATCTGCAGCGAGAAGGGAAAACAATGGAAGCAGTCAGACATAGTAAGACTAATGGATTCTGCTTCCTATCCACCTTCACTTTTCATGTGGAGAAGTATTCTGCTACAGCCCAAGCATGACATTGATACATTTAAAAATATGAAATCTCTCATTTCTAAGGGAGATGACAAAACCAATTCCAATCTGAGGCTTTTGAATCAGCATTTTCTTTTGAAACGCATACAGTGCCTTCAGAAAGTATTCACGTCCCTTTACGTTTTCCACATTTATTTGCGTTACAGCCTGAATTTTAAATGGATTAAATTGTTCGGTTTTTTTTCACTAGCCCACACACAATACCCCAATATGTCAAAATGGAAATGTGTTTTAGAAAATGTTACACATGTATTAAAAATGAAATGCTGAAATGTCTCGAGTTAATAAGTATTCAACCCCTTTGTTATGGTAAGCCTAAATAAGTTAGGGGAGAAAAAATGTGCTTAACAAGTCACATAATAAATTGCATGGATACACTGCGCAATAATAGTGTTGAACATGATTTTTGAATGAGGCATACTATTATTTGTAAGGTCCCTCAGTCGAGCTGTGAATTTGAAACACAGATTGAACCCCAAACACCAGGGAGATTTTCCAATGCCTCACACCTTAAGAAGGTAGATGTGTAAAAAAAGCAGACATTGAATATCCCTTTGAGCATGGTGAAGTTATTAATTACACTTTGGTTCGTGTATCAATACACCAAGTCACTTCAAAGATACAGGCGTCCTTCCTAACTCAGTTGCCGGATGTGATAGGAGAGAACTGAGAACTGAGAACATTGATAGGAGAGAACTGAGAACATTGTAGTTACTCCACAATACTAACCTAATTGACAGAGTGAAAAGAAGGAAGCCTGTGCAGAATAAAAATATTCCAAAACATGCATCCTGTACTAAAGTAAAACGGCAAAAAATGTGGCAAAGAAATTATCTTAATGTCCTGAATACAAAGCGTTATGTTTGGGTTCAAATCCAACACAACACATCTCTGAGTACCACTCATATTGTCAAGCATGGTGGTGGCTGCATCATGTTATGGGTATGCTTGTCATCAGCAAGGACTAGGGAGTTTTTTATGATAAAAAGAAATGGAATAAAACTAAGCACAGGCAAAATCCTAGACGAAAACCTGGTTCAGTCTGCTTTCCACCAGACATTGGGAGACAAATTCACCTTTCAGCAGGACAATAACCTAAAACATAAGGCCAAATCTACACTGGAGTTGCTTACCAAGATGACATTGAACATTCCTGAGTGGCCTAGTTACAGTTTTGACTTAAATCGGCTTGAAAATCTATGGCAAGACTTGAAAAGGGCTGTCTAGCAATGATCAACGTTAACCAAGAGCTTGAAGAATTAAAAAAATAATAATGTATTGACTCAGGGGGTTGAATACTTATCTAATCAAGATATATTAGTTTCATTGTTTCTTCCACTGACGTTTCAGAGTATTTTGTGTAGATCGTTGGTAAAAAAAAGACAATTAAATCAATTTTAACACAACAAAATGTGAAAAAGTAAAGGGGTGTGAATACTTTCTGTAGGCACTGCAGTGTTTATGTTTTAATGGTGTTTATGTTTTTCATCTGTTTTATAGAGAAGGTATTTTAGTTTGATTCTCTAATCCCAACAGTGATTTGTGAAATGGCTTATCCAGGGACAAGTACTCATTTATCCCACTCAAACCAATAGGTGTACTTCTCTGCCTACTGTACTTATGAGATATGTTAGTAAGGGGTGCTGTCAGTCAATCCCTCACAATGTCTGAAGAATAATGTCTCATCCCTGTCTTCTCTCACCTATTTGCAGCTCAAGCGTTTATTTATTCACATGATTTATTAAAGAGGACCACAAAGGAAATAAGTTTTCTGTTTTTGTGCCATACTCAATGATTTGAATTGCATTATCCACATGCGTGTCTGCATTGCGTAAATACATCTATCTAAATGCTTCAATGCACATACACTGACTGCATCCTATTTCTGCAGTGCTTGGTGTTTTCATAAACATTTTAAAAACACCCCATGGGATATGGCCATAGTGAAGTCTAGAATACTGTTTACAGCTTTAAAAAAAGCAGATTTTGGAGTGGGACCAGGGTATCATGCAGGGTCTGTTGAAAATATAATTTTAAGGTTTTCTTTAACCTACCATATCTATTAAAGTGTGTGTAAATTGTGTTTCCTCTCTTCTCAAAGGAATATAAACAACTATATTGTTACATTTGGTTTGCTGTATCATATTAAGTGACTGTTCAGGCGATTTGAAAGCTTACCCTGTACCAAAGGGCCTGATGTGTTGAATATTATATTTTGTGTAGTTAAGCAGCAAAATGTGCTTCAGAGGCTCTTTTTGGACAGTTTGTGGGTAAATTGGTTTGGAACAGACCCCTGGTGCAGCTAGGGCTTTCTCCGCTCCGGCTCTTCGTTGATGACTGCTTAGATTAAATGGCCAGTCTTGGCTGAAATTCATGGCTTTGCAGTTTTGAGCTGTATGTACCTTTAACACCCAGCCTTTAGCACCCAGCCTTTAACACCCAGCCTTTAACACCCAGTCTTTAACACCCAGTCTTTAACACCCAGTCTTTAACACCTGGTCTTTAACACCCGGTCTTTAACACCCAGCCTTTAACACCCAGTCTTTAACACCCGGCCTTTAACACCCAGCCTTTAACACCCGGTCTTTAACTCCCAGCCTTTAACACCCAGTCTTTAACACCCAGTCTTTAACACCCAGTCTTTAACTCCCAGTCTTTAACTCCCGGCCTTTAAAACCCGTCCTTTAGCACCCGGCCTTTAACACCCAGTCTTTAACACCCAGCCTTTAACACCCAGTCTTTAACACCCGGCCTTTAACACCCAGCCTTTAACTCCCAGTCTTTAACTCCCAGTCTTTAACTCCCGGCCTTTAAAACCCGTCCTTTAGCACCCGGCCTTTAACACCCGGCCTTTAACACCCAGCCTTTAACACCCAGTCTTTAACTCCCAGTCTTTAACTCCCAGCCTTTAACACCCAGTCTTTAACACCCGGCCTTTAACACCCAGTCTTTAACACCCAGTCTTTAACACCCAGTCTTTAACTCCCAGTCTTTAACACCCGTCCTTTAGCACCCGGCCTTTAACACCCGGCCTTTAGCACCCGGCCTTTAACACTCTGACTGTGACAGGACCTACAGTGTATCACTCTGACTGGGACTGTGACAGGACCTACAGTGTATCACTCTGACTGTGACTGTGACAGGACCTACAGTGTATCACTCTGACTCTGACTCTGACTGTGACTGTGACAAGACCTACAGTGTATCACTCTGACTATGACTGTGACAGGACCTACAGTGTATCACTCTGACTGTGACTGTGACAGGACCTACAGTGTATCACTCTGACTCTGACTGTGACTGTGACAAGACCTACAGTGTATCACTTTGACTGTGACTGTGACAGGACCTACAGTGTATCACTCTGACTGTGACTGTGACAAGACCTACAGTGTATCACTCTGACTCTGACTGTGACTGTGACAAGACCTACAGTGTATCACTCTGACTGTGACTGTGACAGGACCTACAGTGTATCACTCTGACTGTGACTGTGACAAGACCTACAGTGTATCACTCTGACTGTGACTGTGACAGGACCTACAGTGTATCACTCTGACTCTGACTGTGACTGTGACAAGACCTACAGTGTATCACTCTGACTGTGACAAGACCTACAGTGTATCACTCTGACTGTGACTGTGGCAGGACCTACAGTATATCACACTGACTGTGACTGTGACAGGACCTACAGCATAACCTGCTGACTGTGACTGTGACAGGACCTACAGCATAACCTGCTAACTGTGACCGTGACAGGACCTACAGCATAACCTGCTGACTGTGACTGTGACAGGACCTACAGCATAACCTGCTGACTGTGACTGTGACAGGACCTACAGCATAACCTGCTGACTGTGACTGTGACAGGACCTACAGCATAACCTGCTGACTGTGACTGTGACAGGACCTACAGCATAACCTGCTGACTGTGACCGTGACAGGACCTACAGCATAACCTGCTGACTGTGACCGTGACAGGACCTACAGCATAACCTGCTGACTGTGACCGTGACAGGACCTACAGCATAACCTGCTGACTGTGACCGTGACAGGACCTACAGCATAACCTGCTGACTGTGACCGTGACAGGACCTACAGCATAACCTGCTAACTGTGACCGTGACAGGACCTACAGCATAACCTGCTAACTGTGACCGTGACAGGACCTACAGCATAACCTGCTGACTGTGACCGTGACAGGACCTACAGCATAACCTGCTGACTGTGACTGTGACAGGACCTACAGCATAACCTGCTGACTGTGACCGTGACAGGACCTACAGCATAACCTGCTGATTGTGACCGTGACAGGACCTACAGCATAACCTGCTGACTGTGACTGTGACAGGACCTACAGCATAACCTGCTGATTGTGACCGTGACAGGACCTACAGCATAACCTGCTGACTGTGACTGGACCTACAGTATAGCGTGCTGGCCGTCTTTCTTGGCTCATTCAGAGCAGTGCCATTTCAACCCCTCCACGTTTACTTTAACCCTCCGAATTAGCATAGAAATGATCATAACCCCCATTGAGATGAAACAGAATAATGTTGCAGCGATGGTGGCTGTAATATATACATGATAGATGGATACTTGACTTCATAATGGATTACTGTCATTGATGTATTACACTCTCTCTCTCTCTCTCTCTCTCTCTCTCTCTCTCTCTCTCTCTCTCTCTCTCCTTTCCTTTCCTTTCCTCTCCTCTCCTCTCCTCTCCTCTCCTCTCCTCTCCTCTCCTCTCCTCTCCTCTCCTCTCCTCTCCTCTCCTCTCCTCTCTCTCTGTTTGTGGTTAGGTAGTTTTTCTTGGCCAGGTCAAAACTTCCTGCCCTAGTTCTGAGGTCAGCTATACCAACATAGGCCTCTAATATCTGTGTGACTTTGGACTGTGTTATGTGTCTGTCTGTCTTGCACACTGAATCTCTGTAACATCACTCCTACTGAGCCCAACCACTATCTCTGTGTTACTTTACAAGTGACATGGGTAGAACAAACTGCACATTTTACACAATCATTCTGCATTAATGACCCCCCGTAGAGAAATATAAATATCTGGCATACTGGATCTATCAGGTATAGACAGGTACAGGCAGGCAGGGGTCAGTAAACCAGAGGGGGGGCAACGGTACCGGGCGGCAGGCAGGTTCAGGGTCAGGGTAAGGCAGAGGTCGGTAATCCAGAGGGGGGGCAACGGTACCGGGCGGCAGGCAGGTTCAGGGTAAGGCAGAGGTCGGTAATCCAGAGGTAGGGCAACGGTACCGGGCGGCAGGCAGGTTCAGGGTCAGGGTAAGGCAGAGGTCGGTAATCCAGAGGGGGGGCAAAGGTACAGGTCAGCAGGCAGGCAGGCTCAGGGTCAGAACAGGCAAGGGTCAAAACCAGGAGAGTGAAAAAAGAGAGACTGGAAAAAGCAGGAGCTGAGACACAAAACGCTGGTTGACTTGAACAAACAAGACGAACTGGCAACAAACAAACAGAGAACACAGGTATAAATACACAGTGCGTAATGGGGAAGATGGGCGACACCTGGAGGGGGTGGAGACAATCACAAAGACAGGTGAAATAGATCAGGGTGTGACAGGATCACTTCCTGAAATAGAATAAATAGCTTCCTACAGCCATTTTGTAACGAGTTCTGATGATGATGGTGTGCGTTCCTCGCCTTTAAAAATAACATTGTATCACTCCCCGAGGGTGTGTGGTGTGATTGGCTGATCAGAATGTAATGGAGTTCCCCTCCACCATCTATGCCTATTCAGACATTCAGTTCTGTGATGAAATGTTGGGACATCCTGTATGTTAGTGCTAGCCTCGACCCCATTCCGTACCACACCAGCTATGCTGTGCATCCATTCACACACAAAGGGCTCAGTCATGCTGTCGGGGAGGGAGAATGTGGTCATCCAAGCAACAGTCACGAACACAGCAGGCAGCTAATGTTAGGCTTGAACAAAATGAGAAGGACCCGCTAGTACTGCATGGTGAATATGGCTTGTATAACCACTATCTCCCTGAGGGATTTACCCCAGACATTTGTGTCTGAATAGATGCCCAGTGTAAGGGTGCTCAAGAGCAATGTCAATCAAACCAACATAGGAGTAGCTACAGTAAGTCTATATGTAGCTACTGGACACAGTGAATACTGTAGCCTATAGGACATGAATAATGGGTGTGGAGGATGTTATATTAGCACATCTAGTTCCTATTAGCATTAGCCTACCACACTTTAATGATGCATGTCTTTGTTTACACTGCTGTTACTGTCTGTTTATTATCTATACATAGTCACTTTACCCTTAACTACATGTACACTGCTGTTACTGTCTGTTTATTATCTATACATAGTCACTTTACCCTACCTACATGTACACTGCTGTTACTGTCTGTTTATTATCTATACATAGTCACTTTACCCTACCTACATGTACACTGCTGCTACTGTCTGTTTATTATCTATACATAGTCACTTTACCCCTACCTACATGTACACTGCTGTTACTGTCTGTTTATTATCTATACATAGTCACTTTACCCTACCTACATGTACACTGCTGTTACTGTCTGTTTATTATCTATACATAGTCACTTTACCCTACCTACATGTACACTGCTGCTACTGTCTGTTTATTATCTATACATAGTCACTTTACCCCTACCTACATGTACACTGCTGTTACTCTCTGTTTATTATCTATACATAGTCACTTTACCCTACCTACATGTACACTGCTGCTACTGTCTGTTTATTATCTATACATAGTCACTTTACCCCTACCTACATGTACACTGCTGTTACTGTCTGTTTATTATCTATACATAGTCACTTTACCCTACCTACATGTACACTGCTGCTACTGTCTGTTTATTATCTATACATAGTCACTTTACCCCTACCTACATGTACACTGCTGTTACTCTCTGTTTATTATCTATACATAGTCACTTTACCCCCACCTACATGTACACTGCTGCTACTGTCTGTTTATTATCTATACATAGTCACTTTACCCCACCTACATGTACATATTACCTTAATTACCTCAACTAACATGCATCCCCACGCATTGACTCGGTACCGGTACCCTCTGTATACAGCCTCCACATTGACTCGGTACCGGTACCCTCTGTATATAACCTCCACATTGACTCGGTACCGGTACCCTCTGTATATAGCCTCCACATTGACTCGGTACCGGTACCCTCTGTATATAGCCTCCACATTGACTCGGTACCGGTACCCTCTGTATATAGCCTCCACATTGACTCTGTACCGGTACCCCCTGTATATAGCCTCCACATTGACTCTGTACCGGTACCCCCTGTATATAGCCTCCACATTGACTCTGTACCGGTACCCCCTGTATATAGCCTCCACATTGACTCTGTACCGGTACCCCCTGTATATAGCCTCCACATTGACTCTGTACCGGTACCCTCTGTATATAGCCTCCACATTGACTCTGTACCGGTACCCCCTGTATATAGCCTCCACATTGACTCTGTACCGGTACCCCCTGTATATAGCCTCCACATTGACTCTGTACCGGTACCCTCTGTATATAGCCTCCACATTGACTCTGTACCGGTACCCCCTGTATATAGCCTCCACATTGACTCGGTACCGGTACCCCCTGTATATAGCCTCCACATTGACTCTGTACCGGTACCCCCTGTATATAGCCTCCACATTGACTCTGTACCGGTACCCCCTGTATATAGCCTCCACATTGACTCTGTACCGGTACCCCCTGTATATAGCCTCCACATTGACTCTGTACCGGTACCCTCTGTATATAGCCTCCACATTGACTCTGTACCGGTACCCCCTGTATATAGCCTCCACATTGACTCTGTACCGGTACCCCCTGTATATAGCCTCCACATTGACTCTGTACCGGTACCCCCTGTATATAGCCTCCACATTGACTCTGTACCGGTACCCTCTGTATATAGCCTCCACATTGACTCTGTACCGGTACCCCCTGTATATAGCCTCCACATTGACTCTGTACCGGTACCCTCTGTATATAGCCTCCACATTGACTCGGTACCGGTACCCTCTGTATATAACCTCCACATTGACTCGGTACCGGTACCCCCTGTATATAGCCTCCACATTGACTCGGTACCGGTACCCTCTGTATATAGCCTCCACATTGACTCTGTACCGGTACCCCCTGTATATAGCCTCCACATTGACTCTGTACCGGTACCCTCTGTATATAGCCTCCACATTGACTCGGTACCGGTACCCTCTGTATATAACCTCCACATTGACTCGGTACCGGTACCCTCTGTATATAACCTCCACATTGACTCGGTACCGGTACCCTCTGTATATAACCACGTTATTGTTCTTTTATTGTGTTACTTTTTTAACTTTAGTTTATTTAGTAAATATTATATATTATATTATATTTTCTTAACTCTTATTTTCTTAAAACTGCATTGTTGGTTAACTGCTTGTAAGTTAGCATTTCACGGTAAGGTCTACCTGTTGTTTTCGGCACATGTGACAAATACAATTTAATTTGTTTTGGTTTGATTTATTCATTTACCAACTGTCAATCCTGAAAGTGTCACAAACACTCCTAATGCTAATCATTTCTCTACGCCACTTTATTACTATGCCTGAGCCATTAAATAACTAATTCAAATACCCACTGATACCCCAGCCCATAAAGACATTTAATGGCTCTGCAGCATGGCTGCGTCCCTGTCGTCTGTGCTGATATCTACACACTCATCCTGTTGACTGGAGTCCCAGGGTGCATTCCAAGTCGCACCCTATTCCCTAGTGCACTACTTTTCACCAGAGCCTACTTTTGACCAGATCCCTATGGGCACTATATTGGGAATAGGGTCCCATTTGGGACGCTGCACAATAACAAGACTGTCCCTCTGTACATTTAACAGTCTTGGAACTTACCTAAGTTTATTAATCACATGTACAGTTAAAATGCTTAACTTGTGAGCTCTACCCAACAGTGCAGTCTTCAATATCTAAATAGTATGCCTAATAAATACAAAAAAAGTAAAGATGCCAAAAGAATCACAAAATAGCAAAGTTGGGTTGGAGCTCGCAAGCCGACAGCCATACGGTACGGGAGCATCTTATTAGCACTGTATATTCCACAGGATACATTTCTGCAGCTTGTCAGCATCAACAATAGATGTGCTCACCCTGCAAAAGAACGAAGGAAGAAGAGAAAAAATGGAGGGAGAGGAGAGAAATGGGGAGTAAAAGAGAAGTGTGTGTCTGTGGGCAGGTAGAAACAGACTGGCCTGACAATTACACTGTTTTTGGAGCTGCCTGGCCTCCAAGCCTGCTTTCATCTATTCATTTTTTATTTATGATGAAGGGTGTGGGGGGGGGGGGCAGTGCACTGTCAGTGTCTCTCTGGTTTTATTTTATTCGTTTTTTTCACCCAGTAGAGTAGAGAGAGATGGATCCTGTTGCCTCGTGGAGCTGTAGCCCTGGTTGGCCCTGGTTGGTCCCCATTGAGCCTCGTGTGCATCTGTGGCGTCTGTCTTGGCCCAGGCCCCGGAGGCTACGTGGAAGGGGGCGCCGATGTTTGATGTGGACTGTCACGGTGGACCGCTGAGTCGACGCCGGAGCCGACCGGCGCTCTGCCACATAATGAACCGCTGGTTGTGAATAAACAATTGCTGAGTCCCAAATGGCACCCTTTCCCTTTATAGTGCACTACTTTTAACCAGGGCCCATAGGACTCTGGTCAACAGTAATGCATTATATAGGGAATAGCGTGCCATTTTGGACACAGACCATGTTAACCGGGATTAGGGGAGACAGGGGGCGACTCCCTCTCATCCCTCTCGGCACACAGATTAACCTTCAGGATAGGAAGGACCCCAGTATCTCTGTGCCTCTCACTTCTTAAATAACACTCAGCTCCACACAGGCAGACAGACAGACTAGCAGGAGGAAAGCCCCCGATGCGTTGGCCCAGCCTGTGATAGATGCATTATGGGTAGGGGAGGTACTCCGTCAATCCTACTGGAGCAGCGTGGCTTTGGAGTAACGCAGCGACGGCGTACCGAGAGCAGCTGCCAAGGGTACGGAGAAGGAGTCACCTTGCAAAGTACTGTACCTGTGGCACTTATCCTGTCCACGGTGGTAGTGAAAACAACGCCACATGAGCACAGGATGGGCCTCTGATACGGGATCTGTGGCGCTGCGTGACACGTTGTAATCCACTGTTACTGCAGGCAGCTCTTTATCCCACCTTGGTGGTGTGGTGTGGATGAACAGTTGGCAGAGGGGACGGTCTCATTCACCCCATGTCCCTCACATAGGCCCATCTCACTAACACCCTGCCCACTCACAGCCCGTTCACTGATGATCTCACTAACCCCCTGTCCACTCACAGCCCAATCACTGATGGACTCACTAACCCCCTGTCCAATCACAGCCCGATCACTGATGATCTCACTAACCCCCTGTCCACTCACAGCCCAATCACTGATGATCTCACTAACCCCCTGTCCACTCACAGCCCGATCACTGATGATCTCACTAACCCCCTGTCCAATCACAGCCCGTTCACTGATGATCTCACTAACCCCCTGTCCACTCACAGCCCAATCACTGATGATCTCACTAACCCCCTGTCCAATCACAGCCCGATCACTGATGATCTCACTAACCCCCTGTCCACTCACAGCCCGTTCACTGATGATCTCACTAACCCCCTGTCCACTCACAGCCCAATCACTGATGGACTCACTAACCCCCTGTCTACTCACAGCCTGATCACTGATGATCTCACTAACCCCCTGTCCAATCACAGCCCGATCACTGATGATCTCACTAACCCCCTGTCCACTCACAGCCCAATCACTGATGGACTCACTAAAGCCCTGTCCAATTACAGCCCGATCACTGATGGACTCACTAAAGCCCTGTCCAATTACAGCCCGATCACTGATGGACTCACTAACCCCATGTCCACTCACAGCCCTGTCTCTGATAGACTCACTAACCCCCTGTCTACTCACAGCCCTGTCTCTGATAGACTCACTAACCCCCTGTCCACTCACAGCCCTGTCTCTGATAGACTCACTAACCCCCTGCCCACTCACAGCCCTGTCTCTGATAGACTCACTAACCCCATGTCCACTCACAGCCCTGTCTCTGATAGACTCACTAACCCCCTGTCTACTCACAGCCCTGTCTCTGATAGACTCACTAACCCCATGTCCACTCACAGCCCTGTCTCTGATAGACTCACTAACCCCCTGTCTACTCACAGCCCTGTCTCTGATAGACTCACTAACCCCCTGTCCACTCACAGCCCTGTCTCTGATAGACTCACTAACCCCCTGCCCACTCACAGCCCTGTCTCTGATGGCCTCTAACCCCCTGTCCACTCACGGCCCATTCTCTGATGGACTCACTAACCCCTGTCCACTCACAGCTCTGTCTCTGATGGACTCACTAACCCCTTGTCCACTTACAGCCCTCTTTCTGATGGCCTCTAACTCCCTGTCCACTCACGGCCCATTCTCTGAAGGACTCACTAACCCCTTGTCCACTCACAGCCCTGTCTCTGATGGACTCACTAACCACTTATCCACTCACGGCCCATTCTCTGAAGGACTCTAACCCCCTGCCCACTCACATCCCTGTCTCTGAAAGACTCACTAACCCCTGTCCACTCACAGCCCTGTCTCTGATGGACTCTAACCCCCTGTCCACTCACAGCCCTGTCTCTCATTAGTACTCAGTTGACCCACAGAGATCCTTGAGCCTATACACTGTCCTGCTCCGTCCCCCTGCCAGCCAAAGGTGGAAAGAGGCCACATGAATGGCAGTGGCCAACCAACAGCCATGGCATGGAGATTACTACGCGAACAGCCCTGAGAGCAACACTCGCTTTTCTAAAATTGAGGACATGAGCATTCAATTTAGACAATATTATGCTATGCTAATTTCATTCATTTCACTAACTGCGTGTGTGTGTGTGTGTGTGTGTGTGTGTGTGTGTGTGTGTGTGTGTGTGTGTGTGTGTGTGTGTGTGTGTGTGTGTGTGTGTGTGTGTGTGTGTGTGTGTGTGTGTGTGTGTGTGTGTGTGTGTGTGTGTGTGTGGTGAGTGTGGGAGTTGGCAGATGGTTGTGAGTGAGTGTGTGTGTGTGCATGCATGTGTGTGTGTGGTTGTGAGTAAGCGATGCACTGAGCAACACATTTGGAGAAAATCACAGTGTTTGGCCTCTTCTGGGGTAGGGATTATAGCAGATTTACAAGCCACAATAATAATCAAGTCCTTCACCTTGGGACCTATTTTAATCTTAATTAATTTCAGATAATTCCTCATTACCATTACCGACACACAAGCTCTGTTGCTGAGAAGCAGCAATAGTGGCTTGTATTTTTGAGATATAGAGCCTTTAACTGTCCCCTTGAGAGAAAACAGCAACTGCAGGCCTTGGAAATCACGCCCATACTGATAGCAGAGTGAGGGAGAGGACGTAGTTGTTCTCATATTCACTACTGCTACATGATGGTCTAGTTACCAACCCTCTGCGTTCATAACACTCCAACCCTTCTCCTACCCTCTCCCTGCATACAAATGGTGCCAACAGCACAGCCACAACCCACAGGGCAGAAAATAACCTCTCCTTGAATGCCTCTCCAAATTGAAAATATCAACTCCAAAGTACTGTCCTCCTTCTAAGAGAAGAAATGGGCTGGTAGAGAGAAAATCCTTAACATAGTTAAAAGCGGGGCTATTTGTCACTGCATGTCTCCTTGTGTACATCCACAGCACGTCCAACCCATTTGTGTTTTAAAGGAATGCACTCAGCGTGCAAACTAGCACAAATCCATGGATGAATGGCGAAGGAAAAGCTTGATGTGTCCAAATAGAGGAGGGAGCCATGCTGCTTGTAGAATGGACAGCTTGTCTGGGTTTGACCCACACTGAGTTTGTCTGGTCCATATGGGGTGGAATATGTGGCGAAAGAGAGAGAGAGAGAGAGAGAGAGAGAGAGCAGGGGGGAAGAGAGAGAGAGAGAGAGAGAGAGAGAGAGAGAGAGAGAGAGAGAGAGAGAGAGAGAGAATAACTTATGTAATGGGTCTTCACTGCAGCCCTCACAGACCTAGGAAGCAGCTGTCTCAGACACATTTAATTAATCCAGCACTCGCATGTTGGCATGCCCATCTCTTCCAATGCCATTTCATCGCCCGGTGACATCAGTTGGCAAACACAACCACTGGGATACCTCAAGTATGATGGAAATGCTCCCTAGATAACCAATTTTAAATGTTGATATTTAAATTTCACTCAAACGACATCATTTTGAATTTGTTCTGAAACGATTGACTAGCCAAAATACTATCTTTGAAGTAAAATATATTTTGAAGTATGTTTTGAAGTATGTTTTGACAAAAGCTGGATCCCTTCTAGCAATGACCAGAGAGAGGGTTGAGGAGGAGGCTTGCATGCATTATCTGAATTAAGTTCACAGAATTATACCTGGGAGGAGGAACTTTGAATGTCCTTTGAGCTAGCTAGCTAACAAGGTTGTGTGTGTAGAGCGGTGCCAGAATTAAAAACACATCTTACCTTTTTGTAGGTAATAAATCCAATGTGAAACATGATAATTAGGCCTATAGTATCCTTAACTAGCATTGAAAAAGTGAATCCATTCTTCTCTAGCTAATAATAATCTCTATCCCTATGTTCTGAATTATGCTTGTAACGTCAGTACAGTAGTTTATGCTTCGGAGGGGGGAGGGGCAGGTAGCATAAACACGCGCACACACACTGGGAAAGATTTGCAGCTTGAAGGCAGACACTGGAATAAGTTTCTGAGTTTTACATAGGCGCTTTGTTGCGTTTCTGTGAGACGAGAAAAAATATTAACCGGTTCCCATGCTTTTAAAATAATGGTTCTGTTCTGGAACGGTATGGATCACTTTTGTTCCTGGTTCTGTTTCTGTTCCTTGAAAAATGTTGTTCTGTTCCAGTTTTTGGTTCTGTTCCATGAACCAGTTCCAAACCCTGGTAAATTCTGCAATGTTTCAAACATGTTGTTCACTCCTGATTCCAGAGGGCATTTCTGCAGCAGATGCAGAGACCGAGACAGAGCAGCCAGCAGTCTGCAGTGTGTTGCCATTACCATGTTGCCCTCTAGTCTCCTTCCAGGGATGTGAGCTGAAATCCAGCTTGGCTCCACACCACAGTGTGACCTAGTTCGTCCTGACATATGTTCACGCAAGTGGAAATGCCACTGGAAAAGTTAGCAAATTATTTCAGGCTGAGCTAGCGTTGAAGCTGGGAGAGACATGAAACAACAGAGCTGGTTTGGTATGCTGACTTCATGTGGACCTTTGTGCCACTCAACCCAAGGCACTTTCACTGTGATATAACTATGGGACTATTCAAGGTTCATGTGAAATGTATGTTTTATTTTTCGGTGATCAGGATAGATTTAAAGTATAGAGAATGGATGACAATGTACAGACAGACTTATTGGTCTGTCTGTCTGTCTGTCTGTCTGTCTGTCTGTCTGTCTGTCTGTCTGTCTGTCTGTCTGTCTGTCTGTCTGTCTGTCTGTCTGTCTGTCTGTGTCTCTCTCTCTCTCTCTCTCTCTCTCTCTCTCTCTCTCTCTCTCTCTCTCTCTCTCTCTCTCTCTCTCTCTCTCTCTCTCTCTCTCTCTCTCTCTCTGTCTCTCTGTCTCTCTCTCTCTCTCTCTCTCTCTCTCTCTCTCTCTGGACACACCTACCTATTAATAGTGAAGACATCAAAACTATGAAATAAAACATATGGAATCATCTAATAACCAAAAAAGTGTTAAACAAATCAAAATATATTGTATAGCTTTGCACACTCTTGCCATTCTCTCAACCAGTTCCCACATATGCTGAGCACTTGTTGGCTGCTTTTCCTTCACTCTGCGGTCCAACTCATCCCAAACCATCTCAATTGTGTTGAGGTCGGGTGATTGTGGAGGCCAAGTCATCTGATGCAGCACCCTATCACTCTTCTTCTTGATCCAATAGCCCTTACACAGGCTGGAGGTGTGTTGGGTCATTGTCCTGTTGAAAAACAAATGATAATCCCATTAAGCGCAAACCAGATGGGATGGCGTATCGCTGCAGATGGGATGACGTATCGCTGTGATAGCCATGCTGGTTAAGTGTGGCTTGAATTCTAAATAAATCACAGACAATGTCACCAGCAAAGCACCCACACACCATCACACCTCCTTCTCCATGCTTCACGGTGGGAACCACACTGGAGATCATCTGTTCACATACTCTGCGTCTCACAAAGACACGGCAGTTCGAGACAAAAATCTCAAATTCGGACTCATCAGACTCGTTGCTCATGTTTCTTCTTCTAATTGGTGTCCGTTAGTAGTGATTTCTTTTCAGCAATTCGACCATGAAGGCCTGATTCACACAGTCTCCTCAGAACAGTTGATGTTGAGATGTGTCTGTTACATGAACTCTGTGAAGCATTTATTTGGGCTGCAATTTCTGAGGCTGGTAACTCTAATGAACTTATCCTCAGCAGTAGAGGTAACTCTGAGTCTTCCTTTCCCGTGGCAGTCCTCATGAGAGCCAGTTCCATCATAGCGCTTGATGGTTTTTACAACTGCACTTGAAGAAACTTTCAAAGTTTTTGAAATGTTCCGTATTGACTGTGTCATGTTTTAAAGTAATGATGGACTGTCGTTTCGCTTTGCTTATTTGAGCTGTTCTTTCCATAATATGGGCTTGGTCTTTTACCAAATAGGGCTATCTTCTCTATACCAATGCTACCTTGTCACAACACAACTGATTGGCACAAATGCATTAAGAAGGAAAGAAATTCCACATATGAACTTAATTTAATTGCATTCCAAGTAGCTACCTCATGAAGCTGGTTGAGAGAATGCAAAGAGTGTGCAAAGCTGTCATCAAGACAAAGGGTGGCTACTTTGAAGAATCTCAAATATAAAATATATTTTGATTTGTTTAACACTTTTTTGGTTACTACATGATTCCATATGTGTTATTTCATAGTTTTGATGTCTTCACTACTATTCTACAATGTAGAAAATAGTAAAAAATAAAGAAAAACCCTTGAATGAGTAGGTGTGTCCAAACTTTTGACTGGTACTGTAGATATATTCCTCTCTCTGTGTCTCTCTCTCTCATTCTCTCTCTCTCCCTTCCTCTCTGAGACTCTCCTCTCCTCCTGTCTCAAATCATTTAGCTGATTCCTACAGTAAAAATTTACACATTTACCGTGCTAGTCTTGTACATTTTTCCTCACAATCCTAAGTCTCCCTGCAGGTATGTGAGCTATGATTTACAGAGAGAGACTAATGCATTTAAAAGGAATTGTGAAATTGAACAGAGTATCAAGAGCCGTTAAAAAACATTGCTCGCAGCTATTAATAATTCATGCTCTGCAGATGATTTCTGAATAATAGTGGTACACATCCTCTCCTTCTTTTCAAATCGTGCTGCATGAAATGCCCGTCAGAAAACCTACTGATGACTCTATTGTCATTGTAATTGTGATTTGCTAGCTTTACTCTTCGTACCAAAGTGCAGTTAGGAAAGGAGGAAATGATTAGCCTTGTAAATGAAAAGCTCAGCTTTATTATAGTGTACTCAATTTAAAATGTCCCTTTCATCTGTAGTGCCGACGGAAATGAGAGCGAGGTGTTCCATTAGGTACTTCTATCTACAGTAATCCACGGCTAGTTTGATTCTAAACTCCCCCTTTGATGATGAATGATGAGAAAGGCACGATGTGCCGCGACCGGCATCATTTCAACTGTAATCATATTTGTTTATTCATTAGGAGGGGAGGGGGAAAATATGCTTATTGTCGGCGAAGGCTTTCCACAGACGTAATAAAGGGAGGAAATGGGACAGTAGCTCTGTGATACAGTACACGTTATTTAGAGAAGAAAGGAGGGGTGAAAAAGAAAGAGAGTGGAGGTTTCTCAGAGAGATTTCTGAGGCAGTTTATTTTCCCAGTCTAGCTTGTTTAGTGCAGCGGCTGGTGAAATGACGCTGAACGATGTTTGGTACTATTTCCCCCTCTCGGTTATTTTTAATACGTATTTGTGGCAGCTCTCTTCCACCCCTCCCTCCCCCCGCATTCAAACCCCACCAGCCCTTGTAATAAGGACATGTGATGTGTGCATTTTTTCTAATGTTATATAACAATCAGCACCCCTGGAGACCCATGGCCTACTTTTTATTCATTTGATTTAAAAACAAGACGCGCAAGAGAAGAGGGGAGGTGACGGGAGAGGAGACAAGAGGAGAGGGGAGAAGAGGGGAGGTGACGGGAGAGGAGACAAGATTAGAGGGGAGAAGAGTGGAGGTGACGGGAGAGGAGACAAAAGGAGAGGAGAGGATTTGGGAATCGGGAAAAAGTCCTGTGGCTGGAGATCTTCCCATTAAGAGGCAACACTCTCTCATCTCTGAATTGTGTTGTGATGCCTGACAAGAATACTCTGGGGCGACGAGCAGTGCCACCAGAGAAACGTCTCATCAGCAAGTGATATGTAAATAGAACGGAGAGAGGGAGAGGGGGAGGGAGAGGTGAGAGAGGTATAAAATAGGGAGGAACGTATACTGTACAGTGTGTAGAAAGGTTGTGGGTCAGGAAGATTAGCTGAATACGGATCTCCGTAAGAGTTTTATTGTAAGGAATGCCATGTTAGAAAGAGAATGATATCTACATGAGAAACAGCCACTTATTGGCTAACCTGTAATAGATCTAATGCAATGCATCTACTGTAATAGTAAATCCTCTAATACATCTACTGTAATATATACAGTTGAAGTCGGAAGTTTACATACACTTAGGTTGGAGTCATTGAAACTAATTTTTCAACCATTCCACAAATGTCTTGTTAACAAACTATAGTTTTGGCAAGTCAGTTTGGACATCTACTTTGTGCATGACACAAGTCATTTTTCCAACAATTGTTTACAGACAGATTATTTAACTTATAATTCTTTACATCACAATTCCAGTGGGTCAGAAGTTTACATACACTAAGTTGACTGTGCCTTTAAACAGCTTGGAAAATTCCAGACAATGATGTCATGGCTTTAGAAGCTTCTGATAGGCTAATTGACATATTTTGAGTCAATTGGAGGTGTACCTGTGGATGTATTTCAAGGCCTACCTTCAAACGCAGTGCCTCTTTGCTTGACATCATGGGAAAATCAAAATAAATCAGCCAAGACCTCAGAAAAAAAATTGTAGACCTCAACAAGTCTGGTTCATCCTTGGGAGCAATTTCCAAATGCCTGAAGGTACCACGTTCATCTGTACAAACAATAGTACGCAAGTATAAACACCATGGGACCACGCAGCCGTCATACCGCTCAGGAAGGAGATGCGTTCTGTCTCCTAGAGATGAATGTACTTTGGTGCGAAAAGTGCAAATCAATCCCAGAACAACAGCAAAGGACCTTGTGAAGATGCTGGAGGATACAGGTACAAAAGTAGCTATATCCACAGTAAAAGGAGTCCTATATCAACATTACCTGAAAGGCCGCTCAGCAAGGAAGAAGCCACTGCTCCAAAACCGGCATAAAAAAGCAAGACTACGGTTTGCAACTGCACATGGGGACAAAGATCGTACTTTTTGGAGAAATGTCCTCTGGTCTGATGAAATAAAAATAGAATTGTTTGGCCATAATGACCATCGTTATGTTTGGAGGAAAAAGGGTGAGGCTTGCAAGCTGAAGAACACCATCCCAACCATGAAGCACGGGGGTGGCAGCATCATGTTGTGGGGGTGCTTTGCTGCAGGAGGGACTGGTGCTCTTCACAAAATAGATGGCATCATGAGGTAGGAAAATTATGTGGATATATTGAAGCAACATCTCAAAACATCAGTCAGGAAGTTAAAGCTTGGTCGCAAATGGGTCTTCCAAATGGACAATGACCCCAAGCATACTTCCAAAGTTGTGGCAAAATGGCTTAAGGACAACAAGGTCAAGGTATTTGAGTGGCCATCACCAAGCCCTGACCTCAATCCTATAGAAAATGTGTGGGCAGAACTGAAAAAGCGTGTGCGAGCAAGGAGGCCTACAAACATGAGTCAGTTACACCAACTCTGTCAGGAGGAATGGGCCAAAATTCACCCAACTTATTGTGGGAAGCTTGTGGAAGGCTACCCGAAACGTTTGACCCAAGTTAACCAATTTAAAGGCAATGGTACCAAATACTAATTTAGTGTATGTAAACTTCTGACCCACTGGGAATGTGATGAAATAAATAAAAGCTGAAATAAATCATTCTCTCTACTATTATTCTGACATTTCACATTCTTAAAGTAAAGTGGTGATCCTAACTGACCTAAGACAGGGAATATTTACTAGGATTAAATGTCAGGAATTGTGAAAAACTGAGTTGTATGTAAACTTCCGACTTCAACTGTATATTGTTATACATCTACTGTAATAGATCTATTGTAATACAGTATATACTATAATACAAATATACTGTAATAGTATCTGCTCTAATACATCTACTGTAATACATCTACTCTAATAGAGCTATTGTAATACAGTATCTGCTGTAATACAGTATCTACTGTAATATATATATACTGTAATCATCTACTGTAATATTATCTCCTCTAATACATATACTGTAATATATCTACTCTAATACATCTATTGTAATATATCTATTGTATTACAGTATCTACGGTAATATATCTATTGTAATACAGTATCTATGGTAATATATATATTGTAATACAGTATCTACTGTAATAGATATTTTTTTTATTTATTATTTTTTAAGTCAGTTAAGAACAAATTATTTTTTACAATGACGGCCTAACCCGGCCGGCGCTGGTCCAATTGTGCACCGCCCAATGTAACTCCCAATCACAGCCGGATGTGATGCAGCCTGGATTCGAACCAGCGACTGCGTTGACGCCTTCTGCACCGAGACGCAGTGCCTTAGACCACTGCACCACTCGGTAGCCCAATACATTTAAATCATCATCTTTAATATATATACTGTATTACAGTTTCTACTGTAATATATCTACTGTAAAACAATATCTTCTGTAATACATCTACTGTAATAGTATCTCCTCTAATACACCTACTGTAATAGATCTAATGTAATACAACTACTGTAATTCAATAATACTGTAATAATGATGAGTGAGAAAGGTATGCACAAATATCATATACCCAAGACATGCTAACCTCTCACCATTTTAATAACAGGTGAGGTTTGCATGTTTTGGGGGGATTTAATATTTATGCCTCTGTAACTTTCTTACTCGTCATTATTCACAATTCATTCAGGATTATCCATAGTCATGGTAACATCCACATTGATATAGAAGAGTTCAGAAACATATTCTATTGTCACAACTTCCTCCGAAGTCGGTCCCTCTCCTTGTTCGGGCGACGTTCGGCGGTCGACGTCACCGGTCTTCTAGCCATCGCCGATCCACCTTTAATTTTCCATTTGTTTTGTCTTGTCTGCCCACACACCTGGTTCCAATTCCATCAATTCCATGTTGTGTATTTAACCCTCTGTTCCCCCCATGTCCTTGTCCGGTATTGTTTATTGGAAGTGCTTGTGCACGTTATGTCTGGTGTGTATTTAACCCTCTGTTCCCCCCATGTCCTTGTCCGGTATTGTTTATTGTAAGTGCTTGTGCACGTTATGTCTGGTGTGCGTCGGGTTATGTACCCATTTATTGATTGTTCTGTTTTCCGGTGGGTTTTTATTGTTAAACTGCGCCGTTGGAAACACAGTTTTTGCTCTCCTGCGTCTGACTTCTCTGCCGCCAGTACGCACCCCTTACATCTATTCTTATTTACAATAAAAGTGACTCTAAAATGACATATTACGTTATTAACCTTTCATTTCTATTTTGGCACAAAATAATCTAAAACACAAACAAAATAAACAGCAAATGCATCCAACAAGTTTGTAGAGTCACAAGCTTGATGTAGTCATTGCCTGCTAGGAATACGGGACCAAATATGTCACTTTTTACTACTTTAATACACAATAAGTGAATTATTTTGGTCCCTTAAAATTGGGGGACTATGAACAAAAAGTGCTGTACTCTAAACGGTTCACACGATACGGACGAAATTTCCCTAAAATTAAAGCTGACAGTCTGAACTTTAACCTCATAGTCATTGTGTAATTTCAAATTCTGGAGTACAGAGCCAAAAAAACAACAAAAATTGTCACTGTCCCAATACTTTTTGAGCTCACTGTATCTGTGGTGAGCTTGTATGCGTTTGTGTTAATATAAGCTCTAGTAACACTATACACAGAATTGCCATTGAGATGCACATTGCTAGACTTGCAAAGTCCTCAAAAACTCAAAACAGACGATTTAAAGATAGTCTGGCTGCTGTGAATGGATGCGCTGATGGGAAATATGGCAATTCTCTTTAAAATATGTCTGCTCTCTTGACAGCAGTTCTGCATTATCCGATATTGGGTTTTGGACAAGCAAGGGGGATAGATAATTCATCCACGGAGGTATAAGATCAGATAATTTTTTTAAATATTTTTTTATATTTATCCGTTATTTTACCAGGTAAGTTGACTGAGAACACGTTCTCATTTGCAGCAACGACCTGGGGAATAGTTACAGGGGAGAGGAGGGGGATGAATGAGCCAATTGTAAACTGGGAATTATTAGGTGACCGTGATGGTTGAGGGCCAGATTGGGAATTTAGCCAGGACACCGGGGTTAACACCCCTACTCTTACGATAAGTGCCATGGGATCTTTAATGACCTCAGAGAGTCATTAAATAGTAAGGTATATGAGAGAGAGAGAGAACAATAATCTGAGACCTGCATGTGATCCCTTCATGATTGTCTGTTTCTATCTAATTACCCAGGATCCTCTCTGTGTACCTTGATTACTGTCACATCAGAAAAAACCTTAAGCTTCAGTTGATTGCTTTCTGCTGGTTGTCTTAATTTACCCGTTTATTTTCATCAACTGAAACAGAGTCTTTTCTTAGTGGATGCCACAAATCAGTTAATGAACCATTTAATAACCAGGATGAAAGTTTCAGTTCATTATCTGTGGGAAAATACCGCGAGGCAGATTAATCCCAATGAAAAATAAGTCATTACAGAAAAGGCTACTGTGCTCGTCAAGCGCTGATCTCTACAAGCTGTTTACAAGGTTCATGTGATAACAAAATAAATTGAAACACTCTCATTATTATCTGCCTGATACAGGACCTTATTTTAGACACATGGCATAAAGTATTAGGAATCTATTCAGACCATACTGTAGTTGATAGAACATCTTATTCAACATGTCATGTGTGATTGAACAGGGCTGGCTCTAGACTTTTGGGAGCCCTAAAACCTAAACATTTAGTTTTTAAAGTACATTTCCTGCAATTTTTCACATTATGTCATGGGGCGTAGGGAACATTTTAAATTTTTAAAGCACGTTTTCTGCAGTTCTACACATTGCCATGGATAGAACATTTAGAACATTTAGAACATAGAACATAGAACATTAGAACATAGAACATTTAGCAAATGTATTACACATTTCATGCAAAAACACGGGGGCTTATGTTGTTTATACCTGGAGCCGGCCCTGTGATTGAACAATAGGCCCCCCGTTTTCTAACTGATGAAGGCTATGCTGAAAGGCTTCACTTTCAAATACTTTTCACTGAACATGCCAGGGCCAGGAAAAAACATTGTAAATTGGGCAATTCCATGTTAACAGAGTAATGCTGAGACTCATATTTTTCATTTTAAAATGTGTCAAACAAAATAAATGATTGCACAAGGAATACTTTTAACAATTTCCCCCCCAAAAACAACAACACAAAAACACATTTAATTGAAGAACAGTGCAGACGCAAAGTTTGCTAACAGAATGACAGCACAAATAGCACAAACCGTTATTCTGTCACCGAACTTTGCATCTGCACTGTTCTGTGGGAATTGTTAAAAGTAGGCCTTGTGCATAGAGTTATATGGTTTGATAAACTTTGCAATCATAAGTTTTTGTTTGACACGTTTTAGCATCACTCAGTCTTAGCATCACTCTGTTAAAGTGGAGTTGCCCAGTACTATGAAGAGTGCCTTGATCCTCCTCGTCAAATACATCAGTTATGCTATTTTGGACCAAAAGGCTGCTGAAGGCATGCAGCCTGTCGTTTTTGTGTTTATACTTTTTCATAACGACAACATCAAGTTTGATGTCGGACGACAATAGAATGTTATTGATGTCACTGCGACAACTGTATACAGACATGTCGATAGACGTAGTATAAACCAGCCTTTAGTCTTTGGTTGTTTAGTACTCTACCGTGCTCACTCTGTTTAGCACATGGCCTCGCATGTGAATCCTTGAAGAGATGGGTGGGGCTAGGGCTTAAGAGGGTGTAAAAAACATTCAAGGGGTCCCTTTTCTCAAAAGTGAGGTTACAAGTTGGTCAACTTTCAAAGCAGAATGACTTTCCCATTGTTGCCCAACACTAGTGTATGATATACAATTTTCTAGCTCTGAGTCTCTACTTTAATCCAATGTAAAAAACACAATTTCAAATTTTGCTACATGAGACCGAATCGAGCCTGTTGGTCACATATGACTTCCAATGACCCCTAAACTAAAGAACATCTTCGGTCCTACTTTTTATTTTCTACAGAGCTCAGCGAGGCCTTTCTCAAAATATATCTCGTTGTAAGGTCAATAGAATATGAAAATAAATCAACACACTTGAGATGCAGCACATATTACTTCTTGTTCCTTATAAAGCTTCCTGTTTCCTGTGTCATGCTACATTTCCTGTCTGGCCCTTATATGGGCCTTGCTGAACAACACCCAGACTAATTCAAAACAAATAAAGTTTTCCATCCGTCTATTGGAAAACACTGCCTACCGGTCGTACATGATCTTGTTTGGTATTAGCGGTTCCTAAATGGGGAATAGATGGTCTTATGAAGGATTTATAAAGGCCACTCCCAACCTTTAATCTCACTTTTTACTGCGTCCATTAGGTTGAGATCAATATGTAAAATAAATTGTGCCGGTGCCTGGCGAGCAGACGTATATCTAGAAAAGTCCCCGGTAGACTGTGGGCACAGATAGAATGATACCTCCCTACTGCTGAGCACAGAGCTAATGACAATGCTCACATAGTGTGTGTGTGTCTGGGCGTGTGTGTGGGTGTGTGTGTGGCTGTCTATGTGCGTGCGGGCCTGCCTGCTTCCTTCGGTGGCAGAGATGTGCTCGTGTCTGTGTGTGTGTATTATATAGTGTGTGTGTACCTTTGTGCTTTTGTGTGTGAGTGTGTGTCTTAGCATTTCTCACAGCACTGCTGTAAGCTCAGGGCCATATGGTCTGTCACCATCTGCTCCTTCCAGCAGCCCCTACCACAATGCCTTATGACACGTGTGGGTATATTATCCTGACCTGAGTGCTCTGATGAGCAGGAGGGAGGCTGGGAGGCTGAGAGTACTAATGTAATACGCTGCACTAAAATAGACCGTTAACGACACAGCTGGTTTAACAGCAAAGGAGGGAGAAGAAGAAGAAGCTTTTCATTAACAATAACCCCTTCTAATTCTGAGGAATGCCGTGATTGGTTTCCTTAACTTCTTCCCCCTCTCTCCCAGAGAGAAAGAGAGACAGAGAGAGAGACACACAGAGACACAGAAACAGCCACGTCATCGAAACCTGGCTATGGAATCTTCTTCTGCATCTAATCAGAATTCATAAATGCAGCTGCCTACAACACAGTCTCTCATGGAATGTATGAAGGCTCTCATTTATTAGGGATTTTCTATGCGTTCTGAACTGAGCGGGGAGCTCGGCTGAAATGGAGGGTGTCCTACTTAACCCCCCACGCTGTTTAGTCATGGACTCACTTTGTAATCCCAGGTGACCTTGGCTGGCTGGCTGTCTGTCTGGTTTGGTGGCTGGCTGGGTGGCTGCCTGGTTTGGTGGCTGGCTGGGTGGCTGGCTGTCTGGTTGGGTGGCTGGCTGGCTGGCTGGCTGGTTGGGTGGGTGGCTGGCTAGCTGGCTGCTGCTGGTTCATGGACGGGAGGATGTGACATTGCAGTACTGCTGCATTAATATGCACAGCTACTGGAGGAGATGAACGAACGAGGATCTCTCTCTTTCACACGTAATCTCTCTCTCTCTCTCTCTCTCTCTCTCTCTCTCTCTCTCTCTCTCTCTCTCTCTCTCTCTCTCTCTCTCTCTCTCTCTCTCTCTCTCTCTCTCTCTCTCTCTCTCTCTCTCTCTCTCTCTCTCTCTCTCTGTGTGTGCGTGCGTGTGTGTGTGTGTGTGTGTGCGCGTGTGTGTGTGCGTGTGTGCGTGCGTGCGTGCGTGTGTGTGTGTGTGCGTGTGTGTGTGCGTGTGTGTGTGCGCATGCACTGATAGCAAACAGAGATATTGCAGAGTTGAATTGGTATGACGACAGTGCTGAAGGCAGTAAAGGTTTTTCATTTCGTCTTTCCATCCACTGGATTAATTACTGGCTGGCTTTGGGAGGAATATGATAATGGCTTGTCAAATTAGCAAAGGTTGATCCAGCACAGTGTGTAAACATACTCAGAAACGGTAAGATGACATTTCAGTGGCTATATATCCTCCGTGGGAGATTAAAGAGGCTGACAGGTTGGCTAACATCAGCAGGAGAAAGCCAGAGGAAAGGCCTTCATGCTGAAACAGACTGGAATCACTGAAATGGACTGAAATGGAAGAGGCTGAGGTCTATGTTCAATCTAATACAGAAATAGGTGTTTTGGGCATAGAAATGCATGGCAATTCAGGTATTGGTACCTGTGTGACAAGGCCGTGCTTTTCTCCTTTACCAAAATGTACTTTTGTTGATGATAATGAAAAATCTTACTCCTAAATTGTCTGAATGACACAGTGTCATCCGTTCACAGCTCAACAGGGGAAATTGGGTTTCTGTTCATTTGGAGTCCATTTGAAGTCGTTAAAATGAGCCTTTTTTCATTTGCTACAGTCTGCAATGACTAGAACTGAGGGGCCACATTCTATTGGAAGCAGCACTGCTCTGTCTGTTTCTGTGCGGTATTGACCCAAGATGGCACTGAGGTGGATATATTATAATGACCCTTGCCGAGGTACTACAGAGACAACATTCCTTACTGTATTTGGATCTGATTCCAAGCCCTTTATGAATATGAGGGGAATGTTGGTATGTAGTTTTGCTTGGTGGGGGCTGGCTGTGTTGGAGAAAGCAGCTCCCATCTCCTGCACCAGCCTAGCCAACTTCATTATGCAGTCCTGCCTTGCTGAGGGTGCAATTACTTAATGAGAGCCATTCTAAATAGCTCTGAAACAAATACATCAATTTCCTTCCTCGTCCCAACCTGCATGGATAGGCCTATAGCTCATTTCTAATTTCAGCAGGAAAGCATTGTGTTTGTTAAATCCACTTTGTAACTTGGCTCGTACAGTTGTTCTCAAATGCCTTTTGAAGCTAATGGAGATTTTGTAAATGCGGCAAGTACACTATTTGACAAAGGCAATGGTTTGAGGTGTGTTTTGTTAAGCAGCTGCCAGCTTCACTCTGAGTGGCATTAATTGGCATTCGTCCTGTTGTCTGCCTTGTTGCTGTTTGGGAACATTGTGAAGTTGTCTAAATAAGTGGCGCAGAGGCAACAACAACAATCGTCCCTGCCTGTTTTGCCCCTGCAACATGATCAATGACTATATCCCCTGGTAATTCACTCCTCTCATCCCTCCATATGAATCTCCCCTCCTCTAGTCTGACTCCCATTGTAGCAGGAGCTCTCCTGCTTCCCAGCCCACCGGCCACTTTAAGTAGTAAAGCCTAGTAAATGAATTATATGCAAATGTCAGTAACATTTTGCCAAGATTTCCATTTAAATTTTCCTTCCTTTTTTTCTTTGTGTTTTTTTTCTCCCGTCTTTCTCCAGGTGGGTTTTATTGGAAACGCAATCTGCATTGAGGCTCTAATTCACTGACATGGTGAATCTACTGTAACGCTTCTTTTGTTATGATTTCTTAAGCACTGCAGAGCTCCCACTCCCACTTCCACTCCCACTCCCACTCCCACTCCCACTCCCACTCTCACTCCCACTCCCACTCCCACTCCCACTCCCACTCTCACTCTCACTCCCACTTTCACTCTAACTCCCACTCCCACTCCCACTCTCACTCCCACTCCCACTCTCACTCCCACTCCCACTCCCACTCCTGCGTGGATTATTTTGGAGAGGAGAGGACAGGAGCGCCATGGTTGTTATGAGTTACGGCGTTACCAGCGAGCGGCGGGCCGGCTGCTAATTGCAGTGAACAAGACGGCTTGATTTAAATCAACGGAATGAGTCAATCGTTAACGGGAAGTCTGTCGGGGGAGGAGGGATTTGAGTGTGCGTGTGTGCGTGGCGCTGGGCTGATGGCGGTGTGGTGGCGGGCGGTGGAGGGTCTTTTGAGCCCTGGACTGGTTCAAGGCGATAATGCAGCCAGTATGTTAGTGTCATGTGTGGCTGATGATGACAACAGGCCAGCCAGTCAAAGTGGGTGACCTAAATAGAGAATTTGTGGAAGAATGAATCATTTTAATATCCAAAGTTGCTGGACATGCTGCTGAGGCTGGGCCTGAACTGTGTTATTGATGCTGGTCATCGACGGTTTATCAAACATCTAACCAGTTTTCGCATTGTTATATCAGTCATCGACCATCACAGTCAGTCACTTACATTGATATCTGCTACCCTCCCTAGCGTAGCCTACAGGAAAAGACATAGACAGAACTTCAAACACTTAACCATGAAAAAGGAATTCATAAGAATACTGTAATTACAGAAATTGTTTGCTCACTGTGAAATGAATATCCAACTAGTCGGTGACAACTATGTGGAGTTTGTGACAGCAACTATGTGAGCTTATTACAGTATTAAAGACACTATGACCTGGCATTTCCTATGATCTTCTATGTAGAAGAACCCCTTACCTTCTTACGACTCTTGGCTTGTGAGCATCACAGGTTACATGTGCATGTTTGTGAGAGTCTTAGGCTTCTCATATATATCCCATAATAGTTGGTAGCTCAAACCGTTCGGACTTCACAGACATCTCTGTGAGAAGAACCGCACTTGTCTCACCAACAGTGCTCCAGCACAGACGAAAGGTTGGTATCAGCGGATGCAGAAGAAATGGACGAATCCACGATGTTTAAGGGGTCAAAAGTCCAAAACGCGCCGGCGTCACGGTGGGACTGTACCCTTCCAGAGTTTCCCTCAGCCCTTCTGCTCCTCTGGTGGCCTTCTCTCTGTCTGATGGCTGTCACATTCAATAAGCGCACCGCATCATATCCACACTAGTTTGTAATTGAATTGTAGCTCTAATCAGTGTGCAGCAGCTAGTTTAGTTTGCAGTGGTTGACAGTAATGTTCTCTAATGTCTCAGTGGCTCTCTGTAAAGTTTCAGGCCACTGCTTTCCCTGGCTGTGTCCTGAAACAAAAAACAGAAAACATATCGGCCGTTATCTCCCACTCTGTGCTCTAAATGAATTGTTAACACTCCCAAAAAATGATCACCACTGTTGTATCATTTCCTCGCTCAATCCACCACCCTTTTGAAATGTGGTTGTATTCCTGGCTTTGAAGTGATAGTAGTACCCTTCCTTGAAGTACAGATTCATCATATAATAATTTCTAGACTGTTGACCTTACTGCTGCTGTTTCCTTGGGTTCCAAATACGGCTCTACCTCCTTTCCTTCTCTCTCTCTGTATATATCTATCTCTCTGTATCTCTCTCTCTCTCTGTATCTCTCTCTCTCTCTGTATATATCTATCTCTCTGTATCTCTCTCTCTCTCTGTATCTCTCTCTCTCTCTGTATATATCTCTCTCTGTATATACATCTCTCTCTCTGTATCTCTCTCTCTCTGTATATATATATCTATCTCTGTATCTCTCTCTCTGTCTCTCTCTCTGTATATATCTCTCTCTCTCTCTGTATCTCTCTCTCTCTGTATATATCTCTCTCTCTCTGTATCTCTCTCTCTCTGTATATATATATCTATCTCTGTATCTCTCTCTCTGTCTCTCTCTCTGTATATATCTCTCTCTCTCTCTGTATCTCTCTCTCTCTGTATATATCTCTCTCTCTCTGTATCTCTCTCTCTCTGTATATATATATCTATCTCTGTATCTCTCTCTCTCTCTGTCTCTCTCTCTATCTCTGTCTCTCTATCGTTCTCTCTCTCTCTCTCTCTCTCTCTCTCTCTCTCTCTCTCTCTCTCTCTCTCTCTCTCTCTCTCTCTCTCTCTCTCTCTCTCTCTCTCTCTCTCTCTCTCTCTCTCTCTCTCTCTCTCTCTCTCTCTCTCTCTCTCTCTCTCTCTCTCTCTCTCTCTCTCTCTCTCTCTCTCTCTCTCTCTCTCTCTCTCTCTCTCTCTCTCTCTCTCTCTCTCTCTCTCTCTCTGTCTCTCTATCGTTCTCGCTCTATCCCTCTCTCTCTCTCTCTCTCTCTCTCTGTATATCTCTCTCTCTGTATCTCTCTCACTCTGTATCTCCCTCTCTCTGTCTCTCTCTCTATCTCTGTCTCTCTATCGTTCTCTCTCTCTCTCTCTCTCTCTCTCTCTCTCTCTCTCTCTCTCTCTCTCTCTCTCTCTCTCTCTCTCTCTCTCTCTCTCTCTCTCTCTCTCTCTCTCTCTCTCGCTGTCTCTCTCTCTCTCTCTCTCTGTCTCTCTATCATTCTCACTCTATCCCTCTCTCTCTCTCTCTCTCTGTATATCTCTCTCTCTGTATCTCTCTCACTCTGTATCTCCCTCTCTCTGTATCTCTCTCTCTCTGTATATATCTATCTTTCTCTGTATCTCTCTCTCTCTATCGTTCTCTCTCTCTGTATCTCTCTCTCTGTATCGCTCTCTCTGTATCTCTCTCACTCTGTATCTCTCTCTCTCTCTATCTCTCTCTCTATCGCTCTCTCAATTCAATAAAATGTGCTATATTGGCATGATGTAACAATGTACATATTGCCAAAGCTTACTTTGGAGATTAACAATATTAACATAATTAAAATAATAATAATCAATATTGTCAATGGGACAACAGTAACAACAATAATCAAGGCTCAAAATAAACATACATTGAACAATAACAATAAGCATAGAGGACAGAAACTGTCCCTCATCTTATGGCAGGCAGCAATGTACTGAAGTGCGCTGCCAATCCACAGCTCTCTGCGTCCTCCCCCAACAGGACGGGCAGCCTATTCTCATCAGAGAGGTCATTGAAATCTTGAATAAGGCTTTCAAATTTGGGGAAATTACACTTTCTAATTATTTGATATTTTTTACATTTTGTCAGGAAATGCAGCTCTGTCTCAAGTTCTGCTGTGGTTTCACAGCCTCTCTCTCTCGCTCTCTCTCTCTCTCTCTCTCTCTCTCTCTCTCTCTCTCTCTCTCTCTCTCTCTCTCTCTCTCTCGCACTCACTCTGTCTCTATTTCTAGATCTCTCTGTATCTCTCTCTCTCTGTATCTCTCTCTCTTTCTTTCTGCAGAGCTGAATGCCGTGTAGGCAAAATAGTAAGTTGATACAGTACGGCTCGCAAAAAAGGTCTGAGTTGACTTATTTGTATTGACAGGAGCCCTTCGGATCCCTTTGGTTTACATATGCAGGCCATCATATCATGTCATAACGCCAGGGAAGGCTGGTACAGAGATTCAACACACCTCTCTGAGCTCTCTCGCTCTCTCTCACTCTCTCTCTCACTCTATTTCCAGGAGTGTTTGTTTCACAGGGGTACTCCAGAGCGATGCACCCAAACGGTGATTCTGTCTGGAGTGGGACTGAAGAGGGTTGAGGGGGACTGAGTCACTGGCTTAAGCTCCCCCTCTATGATGATACGCTGGTGAATAGCATCACATAACAGGCCGGCAGGACAGGCCAGGGTCGCTGATGGAACTCCTACATATCCTTTAACCCTGCTATGCTGTCTGGGAATTAATGCATGTCTGCATAACCATTATTTGTAGTTGTCTTTTATAGCTAAAGACTTGAAATTGACGGGCAAATTTTGTCTGTCTGCTTAGTGCTTTCTGGAATGGAATACATGTAATGACTCCTGTCAGTTGGGGCTATTTTTGATATCTTTCCAGAAGGAAATGGCTGACACTCTAATGGAGAGGGTTTTAACGGCCCCACTGGGGTGATGATGACTTGAGATTACACTGACCTCTGGAGGAGTCACCACCGTTCTACTGTAACTGTTTACGTAGGTCTATAGCTCTATGCTGCTGGCAAAGACTCCATGACAAGACCCTTCTGACTGTCAAGTGGCTCTTAAAGTAACCCCCCACTTCTATTACCTGAGCAACCTACCCCCCTCTGCGACTCCCGGTTCCCGAAACGAAGGAGCGCTCACCTCAGTGGAGCGAGACCTGGCCCGTATCCCATCAGCCCCCTCTCTATCCTCTCAGCCAGCAATTAACAGCCAGGATGCTCGGAGGAGAGAGAGAGAGAGACGCAGAGAGAAGGAGAGAGAGATAGAAGTGGGAGGGAGGAAGAGGGAGACAGAGCGAGAGAGAGCAGCCGCCACTCCCAGGAGAACGTGCCCAATCACAGGAGGCGGGGGAATCTGTTACGAGACGTAAGCCAATAGGATTGCGAACGGCAATGTTTATTTTTGATGGAAAAAATAACAATCTTTCTTTTTTGGGAGGCATTTGCATATAAATAAGAGGAAGGGGAGGGAGACAGAGAGAGACAAGCAGGGAATGAAGATGGAGTGTCATGAGTGTAAAGTGCAAGGGGGACATAGTGGGATAGCTAGATGCCTGATTTATTTGGCGGGACGGGATGTAAATGTCACCATGACTACCAAACGAACCCGGCAGCTGGTGTCATCTGGGTAAATAAACAAATCATGGTTCTGTTTAAAATGTTAATAACAGGGCCCTTTAAAGGGTCCATCTCTTAATAAGATAGTCTATTAGTGTCTTGGTCGGCTTATAAAAGCCCAAATGTCCATGGCTAATTGAGGCAGAGTTCAAGTGTACAGTGATCCCTCGCCACTTCGCGGTTCACTTATCGCGGATTCGCTATTTCGCGGATTTTCATAATGCATTTTTTTTTTTTTTTTGGTGCATTGTGCTCTGCATTCTGATTCGCTAAAAACTCACTCCCGCTTCTTGTATCAAAACATGCTACGAATTGTGCTATCATTTTGTCGTCTCGTGCAGTTATGTGTACGTACATAAAACAGCTTGGCAAATTTACATTAAGTTGGCCAAATTATCTTGTAATTTCGAACATCTCCTAAACCCATAATGTCGACGAAACGGCCTACACGTGAGTCACTGTATTTGTATACATGTAATAGTTGCTAATTGTAAAAAAAAAAAAAGTTTTCTATTTCGCGGATTTCACTTATCGCGGGTCATTTTCGGAACGTAACCCCCGCGATAAACGAGGGATTACTGTATTTGAAAAATATATGATTTGAAATAAATAGTATATTTTTTTTGGGGGGGGGGTACAATACAGGTCTGCTTGATTTAGCTTACCTGCTGTGCCAGAAAGCAGGGGCAGACTGGGCCTCTGGCATCTTGGGAAAATGCCAGATGTGCTGGTGCATTTTTGCAAGTGGTCTTGTTAAAATTGTTTTTTTTGGCTCAGAATGATCACTATCTGGCTAGTAATGGTGGCCTAAAATAAAAATGGGCTCGTGTGGGGGCCGGCAGGAAACCAGCACCTATTATCTGAAAGACATAGGGTATCCTAAGCCTCTAGTTGGCAAGCCATTTTTTCTTTAAGCCTTTTCTGGCAAGTCAGCCTTATTTCCAGTACTGTCACAGCTGCCACAGCAGCATAATCAGGTGACAACCCTGTGCCAATCACCGGACTGAAAAAGGCCGATGATGGGCTCTGATTGGCTGAGAATGAAACCAGTTTACACGTCCCCCGCAGGGCCCATGTGTATTCTTAGTGGCCCTTGAAAGCGCCAGATGTGTGTAGTGCAGATGGCCACGGATGATTGGTTTGGTTCATGACTCTGGAACATGTTCATGATGAAACACTGCTTGTGTCCCAAATGGCACCCTATTCCCTGTCTAGTGCACTCCATTTAGCACTACTGCCATTTGGGATGTATCCATTGCTTTTGGACCGCCAGAGGAGCTTCGATCAGCCAGGTCATCTCCTGCAGGCCTGGTATAAAGGTTACCTTCTCCACACATCACACTCCTTTCCCTCTTCATTGAGAGGCACTCTGCTGCAGCAGCGTTTCCACAAGGTGGATTAGTGGTCAGGATTAGTGAGGGCCTCTCCTCCACCTAGGAAACTGACTGGGAAGTAGAGTCAGTTCCCTCTTCCTGGGCCGTGGCCAGCCATGATCCCATCACTCCATGGGAAAAGGATTACCGGCGTGTGTGTGTGTGAGGGGTGTTTGTGTGTGTGTGTGTGTGTGTGTGTGTGTGTGTGTGTGTGTGTGTGTGTGTGTGTGTGTGTGTGTGTGTGTGTGTGTGTGTGTGTGTGTGTGAGTGTGTGTGTGTGTGTGTGTGTGTGTGTGTGTGTGTGTGTGTGTGTGTGTGTGTGTGTGTGTGTGTGTGTGTGTGTGTGTGTGCGCGTGGTGTGTGTGTGTGTGTGTATGTATGTGTATGTGTGTGCGCGTGCGCGTGTGCGTCTGTATGAAGTAGAGCGACATTGAGAGAACACATGATGTAAATGTAAGTATGCAGTAAGTGACTTATTCTAGTTAGAAAGGGATGAATATGTTATGTTATTGCCTGTGTCATTATTGTTTAGCATCTCACTCTCTAAATGTCACGCTTTTATCGTTGGGAAATGGCTGCATATGAATTGACAACCTCAGAGACTGGCTGTTGCTTCTGTTCCAATAGTGTAGGCTGTGTCTGTCTGGGCCTCCCTTCACGTCTAGCTTTGTGATTTAATGGAGGTTTCCTGTGAACAGATGTAAAATGTATCCACTACTATAGTGATACAGAAATTGTTATAGACAAGTTATTGTTGTGCTGTGCCCAGTGTATCGGTCTAAACATGGTGACCCTACAAGCTTCCACTATAGACGTAGAATTACATGGACTTGAATGGGGATGCCCACTCTAGTTATCCTATTTCTATGGCTTCCACACACTGCAGAGGTAGAGGACATCCTTAAGTGAAGGTCCGACCCATGTTACAGACGATGACTGTACCTCCCACAGACCTGTTAGCTTGTTTTAACGAGCAGTAGAACACATATGGAGCACATGGGCAGCCTGCGGTGACCATAAAATATGTCTGGCTGTGAGGAAAATGACATAACATGAAGTGTTTATAGTCTGAGGCAAGAAGCCCATTTAAACGGTCAACCGTGTCTACATGTCTACGTGTCTACAGGTCTATACTATCCATGTTTACTGTCAGCACCATGTGTCACCTGGCCCTGCTACTCTGTATTTGACCTGGTACTTTGACTCAGAGTATATTCTGCTTCCAGTAAAAAGAAAATGTTGTTGTACTAGGCAAGTCAGTTAAGAACACATTTTTATTTACAATGACGGTCTACACCGGCCAAACCCAGACGATGCTGGGCCAATTGTGGGCCGCCTTATGGGACTCCCAATCACGGCCGATTGTGATACAGCCTGGATTCGAACCAGCCAGCCAGTCAGTCAGCCAGCCAGCCAGCCAGTCAGTCAGTCAGTCAGCCATTCAGCCAGCCAGCCAGTCAGTCAGTGTAGTTATCGGTTAGTAGTTAACGGGCCTGCTCCCTCACCGCTCGTGTTCCAGGCTCTGTAGAAGCTGTTGTAAGCAGGGACATGTTAATTGAGTTCAATCAAGCTGAGCACTGTGTTTTTTTTCTGCCAACAGATTACCCATAATTTCTCTTCACTAACTGAAATGAACAATAACCCTGCTCTCCTCCCATCATGTCTGAAACGGCTGACTCGAGGTAGTCGTGACAGAGAGAGAGAGAGAGAGAGAGAGAGAGAGAGAGAGAGAGAGAGAGAGAGAGAGAGAGAGAGAGAGAGAGAGAGAGAGAGAGAGAGAGAGAGAGAAACAGAGACAGAGCGTTCTCCTCACTCAGCTACTACTGTCTATGTTGAATATTTCCATGAAAATAGTTTGATTGAATGGATACACTTTGAAGAGGGAAAATATATTTCCAATCTCTCTCATCCTCTCTGCTGTAGATACTCAATTAAACTGTTGACATTTTCAATATGGCGGTATTCAACTGAAAATATTGGATGTTTTTACTATTACTAATTTTGTATTTTTTTAACCGATTGAGAACTTGACTACCTTCTGTCCATATTAATACAGACTTGGAAATGTGATATTTTCAGGCGAAGCCAAACCGGATCATTTGGAGTCGATAACTTTCCTCTAAAATACAAAGCTGTTTTATTTGACTTTTGCCACTCATAATGCTGTATACAGTGCATGTAAATGTGCCGTGTTATTTTGATAAATCAGAAGTTGACAACCAAAGTGCTTCTCCTTTTTCACCCAAACACCTTTCAGACGAGGAAACAGCAGTAGGACTAGAGACAGCTCCCATTCTGCACCTGAGAATCCATTCACACTGCAGGAGTCTAGTTGACAGAGGACATCATTCTTAGAGACTTTTATCTACGTGGAAGGAGAGACGAGCGAAGACACGCCGAGCTGTAAAAATGAGTGAATGTAGCCATAATGGTCTGTGTTTAATCTGGGCTGATAGGAGAGAAAGAGAGGCAGTGATGGAGAAAAGGCATTAGATGTCCAATGTTCCAGTGTTCTAGTGTACACATAGCCAGGACACATAGCCATTAGTGGACACATAGCCAGGACACATAGCCAGGACACATAGCCATTAGTGGACACATAGCCAGGACACATAGCCATTAGTGGACACATAGCCAGGACACATAGCCGGGACACATAGCCAGGACACATAGCCATTAGTGGACACATAGCCAGGACACATAGCCATTAGTGGACACATAGCCAGGACACATAGCCATTAGTGGACACATAGCCAGGACACATAGCCATTAGTGGACACATAGCCAGGACACATAGCCAGGACACATAGCCATTAGTGGACACATAGCCAGGACACATAGCCATTAGTGGACACATAGCCAGGACACATAGCCATTAGTGGACACATAGCCAGGACACATAGCCATTAGTGGACACATAGCCAGGACACATAGCCATTAGTGGACACATAGCCATTAGTGGACACATAGCCAGGACACATAGCCATTAGTGGACACATAGCCAGGACACATAGCCATTAGTGGACACATAGCCAGGACACATAGCCAGGACACATAGCCATTAGTGGACACATAGCCAGGACACATAGCCAGGACACATAGCCATTAGTGGACACATAGCCAGGACACATAGCCATTAGTGGACACATAGCCAGGACACATAGCCATTAGTGGACACATAGCCAGGAATCAAAACGGAGTAGAGCAGTTCTGTGACTATTCATAAGTTCTCACTTTCAGTAATGACTGTTTATTCATCATTGAAAAGATCCAAATGTAAAATGAGTTGTTGTGTGACTGACTCTGTGAGTGCATGAAAGACTGGTAGAGATTGTTCTCTAAAGAAGACTTCTCGCAATTAGCTTTTAATTAATGCCAAACCGTCTTTGTGATTTCTTGTTTTAGTTACAGATTGCCACAGTGCTCAAACGACGCTTAATTAGTCAGTCGCTGATTAGCAAGGTTAGTCCCTGGGTTCCCATGGCAACAGGGGGAGGAAAGTAGCACTTTTGTAAGTCATGCTGCGAAAGGTCCCCCTATACCCAGACCGACCTGTAGACTGCAGCCTTCCTGTTAATGTCTGGTACTGTTACATCACTATCATCTAGCTACCTGCTCTTCAGTCTCAAGTGGCTTGGGGTTGGGTCTCTACTTGAAGAGCATCTCTACAGACTAACACATAGAGATGTAGATTTCAGTTGAACTCCACTGTGAAATCTATGGTCGTTTCAAAAGCCATATTGATGCTTATCCAGTGTCTGCTTTCATGAAATGCGAGTTATTTTTAATCTCTTTCTCACTTTCACTCTCTCACTCTCACTCTCACTCTCTCTCTCTGGCATGGATGAATTATAGGACAACCCCCCCCCCCCCCCCGTTAATTAGCTGCGGAGTTGTTTCTTGTAAATAAAACATTAATGAAGACACAATTAGCCAAGCGTGTTGAGTGCTCAGCAGCTGTGCTAGCCAGCTGTTTTAATGGGGGGAAGATATAGACGGTTGAAACGAGAGCACGTGAATGATGGAGGAATGGATTGCACAAGATGGAGGGATAACTGAGCTGAGATCAGTGGCGTTTAAGATGAGGGAGGAATGGATTGCACAAGATGGAGGGATAACTGAGATGAGATCAGTGGTATTTAAGGCAAGGGAGGAATGGATTGCACAAGATGGAGGGATAACTGAGATGAGATCAGTGGTATTTAAGGCGAGGGAGGAATGGATTGCACAAGATGGAGGGATAACTGAGATGAGATCAGTGGTATTTAAGGCGAGGGAGGAATGGATTGCACAAGATGGAGGGATAACTGAGATGAGATCAGTGGTATTTAAGACGAGGGAGGAATGGATTGCACAAGATGCAGGGATAACTGAAATGAGATCAGTGGTATTTAAGACGAGGGAGGAATGGATTGCACAAGATGGAGGGATAACTGAGATGAGATCAGAGGTGTTTAAGATGAGGGAGGATTATAATTTTTTCATGAGCCTTATTTCTATTACAGCATGTTGGATGACTGTCATTCATATTCCATTCTCCCAGCTCGATGTAACATCGATAGGTTTAGGTTACATTTAAATGTTTAGTAATTTAGCAGACGCTCTTATCCATAGCGACTTACAGGAGCAATTAGGGTTAAGTGCCTTGCTCAAGGGCACATCGGCCGATTTTTCACCTAGACGGCTCGGGATTGGATCCAGCGACCTTTCAGTTACTGGCACAACACTCTTAACCACTAGGCTACTATGTGATACTCTAATGTTCCCTGTACCCATCATGAGGTTGCTACAAACTAGCATATGAATGAAAGTTTACAACGTACAGTAGGTGCACAGGTTGAGATAATTTTTAGTAATCAAGGTGACAGGCAGGGACACATTCATTACCGAGTTGCACACTCTTGTCTGCATCTAGCTGATATAGGGTGTAATCATTAGTCCAGCTGCAAACAAGAGTTTCTATTGGACACATGCAGGTATGTTTATCCCCGTTTCGTTCCGTTTGCTTCCGTTTAAGAAACATTTTTACAACAAAAGCATACACCCCTGATCACACGCCTGATCACACGCGAACACAGTTCACTTTCATAGCAGACACATACAAACAGTTTGCTGCGTCTATAATTTATTCTCGCAACTATCTACGCACTCTCCTCCTCTCCCCTTTTCCCTTCGCTTGTGGACTTCAGTGCACACCACATCAGCTGTCTGTGACCAGGCGAAACAACTTTTCCAAGCCAAACCTTCATATCATAACCTCTAACCGCTACACACAGCCTATATCATTGTCACGTCATAATCAACATAAACTCAGCAAAAAAAGAAACATCCCTTTTTCAGGACCCTGTCTTTCAAAGATAATTCGTAAAAATACAAAATAACTTCACAGATCTTCATTGTAAAGGGTTTAAACACTGTTTCCCATGCTTGTTCAATGAACCATAAACAATGAATGAACATGCACCTGTGGAACGGTCGTTAAGACACTAACAGTTTACAGACGGTAGGCAATTAAGGTCACAGTTATGAAAACTTAGGACACTAAAGAAGCCTTTCTACTGACTCTGAAAAACACCAAAAGAAAGATGCCCAGGGTCCCTGCTCATCTGCGTGAACGTGCCTTAGGCATGCTGCAAGGAGTCATGAGGACTGCAGATGTGGCCAGGGCAATAAATTGCAATGTCCGTACTGTGAGATGCCTAAGACAGCGCTACAGGGAGACAGGACGGACAGCTGATCGTCCTCGCAGTGGCAGACCACGTGTAACAACAATCAGGATCGGTACATCCCAATATCACACCTGCGGGACAGGTACAGGATGGCAACAACAACTGCCCGAGTTACACCAGGAACACATAATCCCTCCATCAGTACTCAGACTGTCCGCAATAGGCTGAGAGAGGCTGGACTGAGGGCTTGTAGGCCTGTTGTAAGGCAGCTCATCACCAGACATCACCAGCAACAACTGGTGGGCACAAACCCACTGTCGCTGGACCAGACAGGACTGGCAAAAAGTGCTCTTCACTGACGAGTCGCGGTTTTGTCTCACCAGGGGTGATGGTCGGATTTGCGTTTATCGTCGAAAGAATGAGCGTTACACCGAGATCTGTACTCTGGAGCGGGATCGATTTGGAGGTGGAGGGTCCGTCATGGTCTGGGGCTGTGTGTCACAGCATCATCGGACTGAGCTTGTTGTCATTGCAGGCAATCTCAACGCTGTACGTTACAGGGAAGACCTCCTCCTCCCTCATGTGGTACCCTTCCTGCAGGCTCATCCTGACATGACCCTCCAGCATGACAATACCACCAGCCATACTGCTCGTTTTGTGCGTGATTTCCTACAAGACAGAAATGTCAGTGTTCTGCCATGGCCAGCGAAGAGCCCGATCTC
The DNA here is from genome assembly GCF_045679555.1 of Salvelinus alpinus. NCBI lineage: Eukaryota > Metazoa > Chordata > Actinopteri > Salmoniformes > Salmonidae > Salvelinus > Salvelinus alpinus. Next base: position 61,463,987 of record NC_092095.1, on the reverse strand, counting down.
AATCCCATTGAGAACGTCTGGGACCTATTGGATCGGAGGGTGAGGGTTAGGACCATTCCCACCAGAAAAGACTGGGAACTTGCAGGTGGCTTGGTGGAAGAGTGGGGTAACATCTCACAGCAAGAACTGGCAAATCTGGTGCAGTCCATGAGAAGGAGATGCACTGCAGTACTTAATTCAGCTGGTGGCCACACCAGATACTGACTGGTACTTTTGATTTTGACCCCTCCCCCTTGTTCAGGGACACATTATTACATTTATGTTAATCACATGTTTATGGAACTTGTACAGTTTATGTGTTTATGTGTCAGTTGTTGAATCTTGCTATGTTCATACAAATATTTACACATGTTAAGTTTGCTGAAAATAAATGCAGTTGACAGTGAGATGACGTTTCTTTTTTTGCTGAGTTTAGCTACTAGAACCACGACACAATCATGCAGTACAGTGTACAGTCACCAGCAAGCAGTTTAGCAGTTACACCGGTGGTCCCTGTCAGCAATAGATTAATTAAACTAAAAGCTTACATTGACTTGTAAGAGTTCCAGTGTTGGATAGCCATAGTCAGCTCGTCAACATAGCATCCCTCTCTGTTTGAGTATGCTAAACTATCTAGCTGCATTCGATGCTAGCTAAGTAATTGAAAGTGAAACAAATATTTACTATGAAATATAGCTAGCGCTCTCTCGCTTGTTCTTAATTTTGGAAGGAATTAATTTATTAAAAACTGTTAAACTATTGTATTTTTCTCTCTTTGAGTGAAATACTCACCACACTTTAAATGCACTGCAGTGCTAGCTAGTTGTAGCTTATGCTTTCAGTACTATATTCATTCTCTGATCATTTGATTGGGTGGACATCATGTCAGTTTATGCTGCGAGAGCTCTGATAGGTTGTAGGTCGTCCTGCAGAAGTTGTCATAATTACTGTGTAAGTCTATGGAAGGGGGTGAGAACCATGCGCCTCCTAGGTTTTGTGTTGAAGTCAATGTACCCAGAGGAGGACAGAAGCTAGCTGTCCTCCGGCTACACCATGGTGCTACCCTACAGAGTGCTGTTGAGGCTACTGTAGCCCTTCATTGCAAAACAGTGTGTTCTAATCAATGCTTTGGTGACATGCAAATATATTTAGTATAGTTTTATCTAAAAAGGATAACTTTTTAAATGTTTCACTATTTTAAAGGAAATTAAAGGAAATTCCTCCCCTTCCTCCTCTGAGGAGCCTCCACTGGCTGAGATGCTGAACTCTGATCTCTACAGCATTTTCACAGTGTACGTGCATGCATGTGTGTGTGTGTGTGTGAGTGTGTGTGTTTTGGTGTGTGTATGGCTGGGGGCCCCTGGAACTCTTGTTTCATCCCCTCAGTGCTCCTTGAGGTAGGCAGCTGTGTGAGTGACAGACAGACACCCCACCGATCCAAAATAAATATGCAAACCAACCGAATCAATTCAGGTATTTTCCAATTGATGAGGTACCTAATGGGGATATGATATGATATGATTGGCTGGTGGTCAGTGACTACTATATGAGATATCATAATGGTGATAAACCTTCAGTGACCCCCAGCCTCTACCTGTAGCTAGCCAATATCAGGAAGGGATTTTTCATTTCTTCCCTGAACATTGACATTTGTGGTATTGAAAGAGGACACTGAAGGCAGTTCAATGTGTACGCTGAGATATTCTATTGTTTTCTATTGCAGTTTAATGTGAATGAGTGTCCTGAGTTGTCCATTAGGATGGAAATGGATGGCTCTGACAACTGGGCCTGTATGTAATCATTATGTTAGATTGATGTTAAGGAGTCTATAATACAGACTAATACATCTGGATGTAGTATGTGTGCATGTCTGGAGAGAGGATGAATTATGCATTGGGAAGTCTGATATTATCATACAATAAGGGTAATATGGCAGAAAATGCTTCATACCGCTTAAATACAGAGGCAATACTTTTAGTAGTGAGTTTCTCAGAAGACAGTGCCTCCACGGTCTGGACTTTACACCCCTGTCTGTGCTCCTGGCTCCTCGTTCCGGGTGCGCGTGGTCGTGTGTTTACTCCTAACTCTGCCCTCCCATTGGCTCTCGCTGCCCCGGCTCTGACTAGGTCACAGCTGGTGCTAGTGCTCTGGCACGGCTGGGTGAGCAGACAGCTGTAGGCCCCGGCAACCACAGCTACTACTCTATCCTCTTCTTATATGTGTTCCATTCTGTCTGCATCTTTTCTACTGTTCCTGTGTGGTGGAAATAGCTTAGAGAGGTGTGATTGGTTGGAAGTGTTGCCACTTTGAGATGAAAATGCTACTGTAAACATTTGTAGTGAGGGCAATTATTACTTCCTGATTCATGATGGTCAAATCAATACTGGCAATGCACATAGAGACTTAACTAAGGCCAGTAATTTATTTGACTCTGATCCCACTTCCCAGCGCCAAATACCATTTCAATGATCAGCATATTTCAGCTTGTTTTCCTGTGTTAGGAAACAAATGTGCTTATATCGTGTCATTATAACACTTTTATGATGCTCTAATGACAGTCCTATTAATCTACCTTTCCCTCTCTCCTTTCTCCTCAGTGGACGACTGCACGGATTGGTCAGTGGACTACTTGAAATACAAAGTGCTTTTGGGGGAACCGGTGCGGATTAAATGTGCTTTATTCTATGGATACATCAGAGCGAACTACACCCACTCCCAGAGTGTGGGACTAAGCCTTATGTGGTATAAAAGTACAGGACACGGAGACTTTGAGGAGCCTATCTCTTTCGACGGCATCAGAATGAACAAGGAGGAGGACGCTATCTGGTTTAGACCCACCGAGCTCCAAGACGTTGGACACTATTCCTGTGTATTGAGGTCAGTTGTTTTGTTATGTTCCTGTGTATTGAGGTCAGGTGTTCTGTTATATCTAGTCAACCTAGAGCAATTCAGTGCTATTAAATATAACTGCTATCTTATCTGATAGTTGTTTAAGTGCACTGTGGAAATTGGTTATCTTCCTTCCAAAATGGCCGGGTTTCTGTACGTATCCTATTCCTGGTTGTTTACATAGCAGTTGTGGTAAAAGAGTGGGGGAGATGAGTTTCTGCAACCTATGCACATAAATCAAGCTGCTTTAAAGTCCTCCCCTGCAGATTACTAATGATTTCTCTAATCCCCAGCCAGAAGAGAGTTGGACCTGGGTCCACACTGTTAGAGGCCCTCCCTCACTTAACATGCTTAAGTTTTTTTTCTCTTTTTTTTTTCTCCGGGGGACAATAAGGTATTAAGTGTCATTGGCAGACCCATAACTCTTAGGCTTCTCAACTCCTGTTCTTTAACGCACCATCTATGGAGTCTGGAGCGAGGGAGGAAAGATATGAAGATGGGCAGTTATTCACAGCCGAGAAATGGTGGTGGAGGAAACAAGAGAGGTGTAGAGAGACAGAAAAGGAGAGATAATGTACCTCCTCCCCTTGTCGAATAAAGACACCCGTCGGAGGACAACATTATCATTTATGAGTTCCATAATGTTGTAAAGTTTCTGGCTTCCTAGGTCATATTGATCGAAGAGAGGGTTTCATTCCTGTGGAGGTTGTTGGTACCCAGGTGAGTGGGAAGGTCAGAGCAGGTGTCTTGACTTAGAAGACCATAACAAGCTGCATTTTCAGCTCAGAAAGGCTGCTTGGCTCAACTGGAAGAGGAACCATTGTCTATCCAACATATTCTTTCAGAGCCACTTCTTTTTCCAAACACTGTAAAACCTGATGAATGGTTTCCCCACAACTTTGGAAAGATTGTGGAAGCTCATGAAAATCAAGTTGTTTCTGTGCTTTGATTGAGCTGTCCCTTTAATAAAGGCTTTGAGGTCTATTAAAAAAAACTCCCAATGCTGTGTTTGCCCTGGTTCTGCCTGCCACACACACACACACACACATACACCACTAGCACAGTCAGTGTGACCTCTCTCCTTCTTAGCCTCAATTCAGCTGAAAGAATTTGCCCTGCCGTTCAGCAGTGGTAACACTTGCATTCCCCTAGCTAACCTCCCCTTTGCAGCGCAGCCAGGGAGCATGGCTCAGAGAGGGAACACAGGCAGGCAGTTAGCCAGGGAGCATGGCTCAGAGAGGGAACACAGGCAGGCAGTTAGCCAGGGAGCATGGCTCAGAGAGGGAACACAGGCAGGCAGTTAGCCAGGGAGCATGGCTCAGAGAGGGAACACAGGCAGGCAGTTAGCCAGGGAGCATGGCTCAGAGAGGGAACACAGGCAGGCAGTTAGCCAGGGAGCATGGCTCAGAGAGGGAACACAGGCAGGCAGTTAGCCAGGGAGCATGGCTCAGAGAGGGAACACAGGCAGGCAGTTAGCCAGGGAGCATGGCTCAGAGAGGGAACACAGGCAGGCAGTTAGCCAGGGAGCATGGCTCAGAGAGGGAACACAGGCAGGCAGTTAGCCAGGGAGCATGGCTCAGAGAGGGAACACAGACAGGCAGTTAGCCAGGGAGCATGGCTCAGAGAGGGAACACAGGCAGGCAGTTAGCCAGGGAGCATGGCTCAGAGAGGGAACACAGGCTGGCAGTTAGCCAGGGAGCATGGCTCAGAGAGGGAACACAGGCAGGCAGTTAGCCAGGGAGCATGGCTCAGAGAGGGAACACAGGCAGGCAGTTAGCCAGGGAGCATGGCTCAGAGAGTAAACACAGGCAGGCAGTTAGCCAGGGAGCATGGCTCAGAGAGGGAACACAGGCAGGCAGTTAGCCAGGGAGCATGGCTCAGAGAGGGAACACAGGCAGGCAGTTAGCCAGGGAGCATGGCTCAGAGAGGGAACACAGGCAGGCAGTTAGCCAGCGAGCATGGCTCAGAGAGGGAACACAGGCAGGCAGTTAGCCAGGGAGCATGGCTCAGAGAGGGAACACAGGCAGGCAGTTAGCCAGGGAGCATGGCTCAGAGAGGGAACACAGGCAGGCAGTTAGCCAGCGAGCATGGCTCAGAGAGGGAACACAGGCAGGCAGTTAGCCAGGGAGCATGGCTCAGAGAGTGAACACAGGCAGGCAGTTAGCCAGCGAGCATGGCTCAGAGAGTGAACACAGGCAGGCAGTTAGCCAGCGAGCATGGCTCAGAGAGTGAACACAGGCAGGCAGTTAGCCAGGGAGCATGGCTCAGAGAGGGAACACAGGCAGGCAGTTAGCCAGGGAGCATGGCTCAGAGAGGGAACACAGGCAGGCAGTTAGCCAGGGAGCATGGCTCAGAGAGGGAACACAGGCAGGCAGTTAGCCAGGGAGCATGGCTCAGAGAGGGAACACAGGCAGGCAGTTAGCCAGGGAGCATGGCTCAGAGAGTAAACACAGGCAGGCAGTTAGCCAGGGAGCATGGCTCAGAGAGGGAACACAGGCAGGCAGTTAGCCAGGGAGCATGGCTCAGAGAGGGAACACAGGCAGGCAGTTAGCCAGGGAGCATGGCTCAGAGAGGGAACACAGGCAGGCAGTTAGCCAGGGAGCATGGCTCAGAGAGGGAACACAGGCAGGCAGTTAGCCAGCGAGCATGGCTCAGAGAGGGAACACAGGCAGGCAGTTAGCCAGGGAGCATGGCTCAGAGAGGGAACACAGGCAGGCAGTTAGCCAGGGAGCATGGCTCAGAGAGGGAACACAGGCAGGCAGTTAGCCAGCGAGCATGGCTCAGAGAGGGAACACAGGCAGGCAGTTAGCCAGGGAGCATGGCTCAGAGAGTGAACACAGGCAGGCAGTTAGCCAGCGAGCATGGCTCAGAGAGTGAACACAGGCAGGCAGTTAGCCAGCGAGCATGGCTGTGTAGCCGATGCCTGAGGAGGAACACGATCACTCACCGTGGGGTTATTGTGTAATCAGGCCGAAATAGTCGAGCCAGGAGATTTGATTTGGATGAGTGTGTTGCTTTGTAGCTAGTCACAACTGTTTACACCAATTAGGGGCAACACTTACTCTGCTATAATCATAAGAAATAATCCCATTGTTATGTTCTTTGACACTGCGTGCCGTCAACCTTTACCAATCTCCAGGTCCGTAGGAATCGTCGGAAGAGGAAAGAGGTTTTTCTCTAGGGTTTTGACAGGATGCTTCTGGATGCACTCCCACTGGTTTTAATTCCATCAATGTGCTTTAATTGAATTGTTCAATTGAAGAATATATGTTATTGATTGTCTGGAGAGTGCACATACCTTATCGTTGCTGTCTGATTAAAACCTCTTCTCTCCAAAACAGAAACTTTTCTGGAAATATTTTCCCGTTAACTAAAATACATTTTCTTGGTCCTAGAGTCATGACTGTCCTTACTCCACTCCCTCACTGTTTTACCACAACTGCTATGTAAACGACCAGGGCTAGGATAGGTACTGAAACCCAGCCATGTTGGGAGGAAGATAGCCGATTCCCACACTGCACTTAAAAAACGATCAAATATCACATTCATTTAATAGCACTAAATTGCATATCACAGCTCTACAGATGTAGGATCTTCATTTGATCCAGAGGACATTGAGGGGAGTTACTGGTTTCCAAAGATGTAATAAACAAATTATAATATGAACATTTGCATAAAATGGAGTTACAAAGTTTTCAACCGACAGCGACATTATGTTTCCTAGGTAGAAATCCTTGGCTCTCAAACATGGCATGTGTGTTTCTGTGAGACGTATCTTCACATTGCCCTACCTGTGATGAGGGGGATTTTGTTCCCTTCCATATGTTGGACATAAGGAAACATGTTATCTCCCTTAATTAATCTGGAGGATTCATTTAGTCCAAATCTGTTACCAAGTACTCTACATGCTAACATACTGCAACGCTCCATGCTTTTCTGATCAGCAGATTGACTTCTGAAACATATTATTAACACTAGACATTAACATTGGAATATCTCTGCCATTTTTGTATCTGTTAGAAGTTTGCCATTTTATTCATACAATGAAAAGAAAACCGAAAAGGAAGGTTTGCAATTGTGAACAAGCCTTTTCTTTTTCTCTGTAGCTATCCCTAAAGAGAACATTTCACTGGATTGCTTTCCAAGTCAATAAACGTTCACTTCCTTGTCACGTTGCATTGCTGCTGTCTGGCTGTGCAGCCTGTGGTAGTGAAAAGAGAAATCGTGTTACAGTATTGTGTATTAATAATTATATAGTAATAACTTATTAACCTCTTAGGTTAAGGGCGTCTTTTATTGAATGGCTCATTAGTTCGCTTCATTGCAGGTCGTTTTTAGTGGAGAGCAAAGTGCCGGTCAGTTAGAGCTGGGAAAACCTACTGTACCTTAAAGAGAAAGAAATCCAATGTCTGTAGTGGCCTATACAATGTTCTACTCAACTTCCTCTGTTTCAGGTTCAATACTTCAATGGAAATGTTCTTAAATGTATAGAACTGCTGTATATAGAATCAACCTGCGATTTGGCTTAGACTTAAAATCACCCTTTGATTCTGAGAGATGTTCCTTTCAGTGTTTATCTATTCAACATATCACTGTCCCCAAATGACACCAATCCCAGACACATTATACACACTTTTAAACCCCTCATCATTTCTCATTAACTTACCCCCTGCTGTACAATATTGTGGTAGATATTGTTGCTGTGTTGACACACATAGTAAAATATGGAAATGGAATGACCTGATCCCAACAATAGGGTGCACTGTCATTATGGAGATATATAGACTTATAGTTCCTCCCCTCTTTTCGGGCCCAATCATCACAACACTGCAGCAGAATCCCAGGATGTGCTCCTTTGGACTCAGCTTTGCATTTTCCTATATACCAAGGCACTCGCACATGTTAACATATTGATTTTAGATTAGGCAGTGGGCACAGTGAGGGAGACAAAAGAGGAACGTTGTGGTTGTAGGGAGAAAGAGATTAGGATCAGGGTCTTTGAGCAGAGCATGGATGGGAGGAGTCATTGCTGTATCTTATAAACCACGCCAGCAGAATGTCTGACTTCGAAAAGTCTCTATCACACTTTGATCTGTGTTGCTACAGCCTTTAATTTCTCTCTTACACTCTGGGTGGTTTTCTTCACCTACATTTATATTTTCATCTTTTCATTTCAGGGCAAACGCTGTTACTTTGATGATTAGAAACGCTGTATGTATTATTATGTCAAGCGGATGAAGCCTGTCAGTCATGTATGTACAGTATACATCTAGCCTTTTCACCAGATGTCAGTGGAGAGTGTATGATGAACACTAATAATGAGGCAGATATATGCATGTTGTTTTAGTCCTTCAGAACACACATGTAGCGACCCAATGACCCCACAACCTTTCAACCCTTATTTCCCTCCCCCTCAGTGTCCCCACAACCTTTCAACCCTTATCTCTCTCCCCCTCAGTGTCCCCACAACCTTTCAACCCTTGTCTCTCTCCCCCTCAGTGTCATCACAACCTTTCAACCCTTATCTCTCTCCCCCTCAGTGTCCCCACAACCTTTCAACCCTTATCTCTCTCCCCCTCAGTGTCTGCATAACCTTTCAACCCTTATCTTTCTTCCCTCAGTGACCCCACAACCTTTCAACCCTTATCTTTCTTCCCTCAGTGTCATCACAACCTTTCAACCCTTATTTCTCTCCCCCTCAGTGTCCCCACATCCTTTCAACCCTTATCTCTCTCCCCCTCAGTGTCCCCACAGCTTTTCAACCCTTATCTCTCTCCCCCTCAGTGTCTGCATAACCTTTCAACCCTTATCTTTCTTCCCTCAGTGTCCCCACAGTCTTTCAACCCTTAACTCTCTCCCCCTCAGTGTCTCCATAACCTTTCAACCCTTATATTTCTTCCCTCAGTGTCTCCACAACCTTTCAACCCTTAACTCTATTCACCTCGGTGACCCCACAACCCTTCAACCCTCACCTCTCTCCCCCACAGTCTCTATCTCCATCTCTCTCCGTCTCTCTCCTCCAGATCTCTCTAATAGTATATCTTCCCTCTCTTCCACTGTGATGCTGCTCTATATGATGTTAAACTGTGTATTCCAGGTATGCCTTGAGTGTGTGTGTGTGTGTGTGTGTGTGTGTGTGTGTGTGTGTGTGTGTGTGTGTGTGTGTGCGTGCGTGCGTGCGTGCGTGCGTGCGTGCGTGTGTGTGTGCGTGCGTGCGTGTGTGTATACGTGTGTATACGTGTGTGTGTTGCTCTATGTGTGTGTGTTGCTCTGAGCTCCAGCCCATGATGCATATGCTCGGCTGCACTAAGAGAAGTCAGAGGACACCAATGTAAAAGGAAACCGGGCCCGCCAGCCTGCCTGTGCTGTGCTCAGAGCCTACAGCTGACAGGGACGTAATGTGTCTTCAATCTGTGTTTGAAATCAGCTCTAATTCAGCCATATGATAGGGGGAAAAAGGCCATGCAGCCAGGCAGGCAGCACACGTTAACCAGGGAGGACCAGGAGACACGTTAACCAGGGAGGACCAGGAGACACGTTAACCAGGGAGGACCAGGAGATACGTTAACCATGGAGAACCAGAAGACGCATTAACCAGGGAGGACCAGGAGACACGTTAACCAGGGAGGATCAGGAGACAGGTTAACCAGGGAGGATCAGGAGACACGTTAACCAGGGAGGACCAGGAGACACGTTAACCAGGGAGGACCAGGAGACACGTTAACCAGGGAGGACCAGGAGACACGTTAACCAGTGAGGATCAGGAGACACGTTAACCAGCGAGGATCAGGAGACAGGTTAACCAGGGTGGACAAGGCGATACGTTAACTAGGGAGGACCAGGAGACAGGTTAACCTGGGTGGACAAGGAGATACGTTAACTAGGGAGGACCAGGAGACACGTTAACCAGTGAGGATCAGGAGACACGTTAATGAGCGAGGATCAGGAGACAGGTTAACCAGGATAGACAAAGAGATACGTTAACCAGAGAGGACCAGGAGCCACGTTAACCAGGGGAGAGCAGGAGACATGTTCTGGGATTACTCCAATGGCATTGAGGAATACATCACATCTATCATTGGCTTCATCAATAAGTGCAACGATGACGTCGTCCCCACAGTGACCGTACGTACATACCCCAACCAGAAGGCATGAATTCCAGGCAGCATCCGCACTGAGATAAAGGCTAGAGCTGCCGCTTTCAAAGAGTGGGACTCTAACCTGGAAGCTTAAAAGAAATCCCGTTATGCCCTCCGACGAACCATCAAACAGGCAAAGCGTCAATACGGGACTAAGATTGAATCGTACTACACCGGCTCTGACTGTGTGATCACGCTCTCCGAAGCCAATGTGAGTACCTTTATACAGGTCAACATTCACAAGGCCGCAGGGCCAGACGGATTACCAGGACATGTACTGCGAGCATGCGCTGACCAACTAGCAAGTGTCTTCACTGACATTTTCAACCTCTCCCTGTCCGAGTCTGTAATACCAACATGTTTTAAGCAGACCATCATAATGCCTGTGTCCAAGAACACTAAGGTAACCTGCCTAAATGACTACTGACCTGTAGCACTCACGTCTGTAGACATGAAGTGCTTTGACAGGCTGGTCATGGCTCACATCAACACCATCATCCCAGAAACCCTAGACCCACTCCAATTTGCATACCGCCCCAACAGATCCACAGATGATGCAGTCTCTATTGCACTCCACAGTGCCCTTTCCACCTGGACAAAAGGAACACCTATGTGAGAATGCTATTCATTGACTACAGCTCATCGTTCAACACCATAGTGCCGTCAAAGCTCATCAATAAGCTAAGGACCCTGGGACTAAACATCTCCCTCTGCAACTGGATCGTAGACTTCCTGACGGGCCGCCCCCAGTTGATAAGGGTAGGTAACAACACTTCCGCCACGCTGATCCTCAACATGGGGGCCCCTCACGGGTGCGTGCTCAGCCCCCTTCTGTACTCCCTGTTCACTCATGACTGCACAGCCAGGCACGACTCCAACACCATCATTACATTTGCAGATGACATAAAAGTGGTAGGCCTGATCACCGACAACAACGAGACAGCCTATAGGGAGGAGGTCAGACCTGGTCGTGTGGTGCCAGGACGATAACCTCTCCCTCAACGTGATCAAGACTAAGGAGATGATTGTGGACTACAGGAAAAAGAGGACCAAGCACGCCCCCCATTCTCATTGACAGGGCTGCAGTGGAGCAGGTTGAGAGCCTCAAGTTCCTTGGTGTCCACATCACCAACAAACTAACATGGTTCGAGCACACCATGACAGTCGTGAAGCGGGCACGACAAAACTTATTCCCCCTCAGGAGACTGAAAAGATTTGGCATTGGTCCTCAGATCCTCAAAGGTTCTACAGCTGCACCATCGAGAGCATCCTGACTGGTTGCATCACTGCCTGGTATGGCTACTGCTCGGCCTCCGACCGCAAGGCACTACAGAGGGTAGTGCGAACGTCCCAGTACATCACTGGGGCCAAGCTTCATGCCATCCAGGACCTCTATACTAGGCAGTGTCAGAGGAAGGGCCTAAAAATTGTCATAGACTCCAGCCACCCTAGTCATAGACTGTTCTCTCTGCTACCACACGGCAAGCGGTACCGGAGTGCCAAGTCTAGGTCCAAGAGGCTTATAAACAGCTTCTACCCCCAAGCCATAAGACTCCTGAACATCTAGTCAAATGGCTACCCAGACTATTTGTATTGGCCCCCACCCCCCCCCCTCCCCTCCCCTCTCCACACCACTGCCACTCTCTATTGTTATCTATGCATAGTCACTTTAATTAACTCTACCTACATGTACATACTACCTCAACTAACCTGTGCCCCCGCACATTGACTCTGTACCGGCACCCCCTTGTATATATTGTTATTTTTTACTGCTGCTCTTTAATTACTTGTTACTTTTATCTCTTATTCTTATCCGTATTTTTTTCAACTGCACTGTTGGTAAGTAAGCATTTCACTGTAAGGTCTACACCTGTTGTATTCGGCGCATGTGACTAATAACATTTGATTTGATTTGATTTGGTATGATAATGTGAGCAAACAGAGAAATGTCACAGAGCCACATGAGGGAATAGTTCAGGGGGAATCCGCAGTAAGCAGTTGGCTGTTCACATGCATTCAGGGCCTTCGTGTTATTAATGGTGTCTAGGCATGTCCTGTACTACCATACCTTGGCTGTCACCAGAGGAAGGAGAGACTGGATTAGTATTCCACTGCAGGGCCCAGCTGGTGATCTCTCAGTCAAATGGGACGTCCAGAGACACTCCGTCACTCAGCCACCAGTCAAGCCCTGTCCCATTGATCCAGCCCCGCCGTCACAGCCAATCAGAGCCAGAGACTAAGGAGGGAGGGGGGGCTGGAGGGGGAGGTGAGGTGGAGTGTATGATGTATTCTAGACTGTGTTTGTGTTATGTCTACCTGGCAGGCAGCTGGCTGTTGTCTGTGTGAGGCTGGGAGGTGAGTGAGTGTGTGGAGACAGAATTACCTCTTGGTGGTAATGCTTTCTAGTAACAAATGGTAGCCTTCTCTCTCTGCCCTTTAGTGAGGAAAACATACGTACACACACACACAAATGCACACACACACACACACGCACACACACACACATTCCCAATTTCAATGTATTACCTTGCTCCTACTAGACAGGGGACACCTCATGTTATGGCCTTGAGTGTGATATGAGAAATGTTTTATAAATTAATTCGCTATGAATTATGGAGTCTTCCTACTATTTAAACTCATCAGAGAATACATGGTCCATTAAAAAGGATGATGAAGTACATTGTTAGGCAAATTAGAGTCATTTATTTTATCTTGAGGAAGCAGTGAACTATAGTTTTTTGGAATGACACAGGTGTAAAGGTTTTGTCTAGGAAGTAAAAACAAAATTCCACTGTGTCTGAAATATATTCATGGTACCACAAAGTGATCCTTTCAACTGTGGCACTGCATATATTGTGTGACCATTTTACAGAACGATTACTGTGTAATATTGAGGTTTTGCCCTCTGTTTAATATCTGCCACTCGACAGTAACGATGCATTGACGGTGAGCTATTACACAAATATACGTCCTAATACTTCAACCAGCCACTTGTGTGCTTTTTGTGAGGTTTCCCAAGGCCTCTCTCAGGGTGCTTCCCAGATAACACTCTATCCCCTATATAGTGCACGGTCCCTGGTCAAAAGTAGTACACCACATAGGTAACAGGGTACCATTTGGGATGCACCCTCTATGTGATTGGAATAGGATTTAATCCAGCGGATGCATGTGTTAAGGTCTGCATCAATCTGTTAGACACTCTTCACGCTTTTACTGATTGGAGATTTGTCCTGTGCTCTTGCCTCAGTTCCATTTGATTAAGCCTGAAGCCTGAATCCCAGAGGCTGCATGCGGGAGGAAATCTGAGACTGGGATTGGCTGAGGAGATGGGTGGCGTTACCGGTCGGCTACTGGGTGATGCCACATCCTCACCTGTCACAATCGTGTGTCCTCGCACGGCTACCCAGGACAATTCTTTTGAAAGGTCACATGTTACTAATTTCTCAAATGGAAAATTGCCCCTGTACCTCACTGGACCAATTGTGCGCCGCCCTATGGGACTCCCAATCACGACCGGTTGTGATACAGCCTGGATTCAAACCAGGGTGTCTGTAGTGACGCCTCTAACACTCGGGAGCCCAAACACATGACATATGAAACATATGAAAACCATATGTTTGACTAACTGTTCCATTTATTCCATTCCTCCCACCAGCCTCCACTGCCGTGAACATTTTACATGAGTGTATGGTAGATATTATTAGTATATTGTAATATTACAAAATTACTCTGGAATCATCAGTAGGCTACAGCAGAGGTATTCAACTCTTACCCTACGAGGTCCGGAGCCTGCTGGTTTTCTGTTCTACCTAATAATTCATTTCCCTCACCTGTTGTCCCATGTCTAAATCAGTCCCTGATTAGAGAGGAACAATGAAAAAATGCAGAGGAACTGGCTTCTTGGTCCAGAGTTGAGTTTGAAGGGAATCTGCTATCTGTTATCGTTTTTTTGTTGTTGTTGCGACTTTTAGATTCTGTTTGAAATGAAAGCGCTATATAAAATAAATCTATTATTATTATTATCTGCACTATGCCTCCCAAGCCAAGTAGGCAGGCTGAGAGACAGGCATCAAACTAGACTTGGACCAGCAGTATCTGATAGTAGAGACACTGACCTTCTCTCGTCATATCAGATGGGTTTTTTATCTGCCAGACAAAATGTCAGAATGCACTTTCTTCCTCAGCAGAATCCAATTGACACTGCCTCCCTCCCCCATCCCCACCCTCTTCCCATCCCTCCATCGCAGCCCCCTATTCACAAACGCTAGAACTCTGAGCGAGACAACCCCTATACTACAGCTGTCACTCAAGGGAGGAGAAGCATAACATGAACAGGTTATTCAGACGTTTGGAAAAAAGAGAACGAACCAAAGTGGTTTGGAACTTGGAACTTTAAAGAGGAACTTTGACCATTTTACTCTCTCATTGGAATATGTCTGTACCAAATGGATATAGGCCTAATCAGTGTATAGGTTTCAGTATGCATGGCATTTCTGAGTGGCCATACATTTTGCCCGTAGGCTTTGGGAGGACAAATGAATAAGGTCACGGTAAAATGAAAGAGACAAATTGTTTCATAAAGTTCTGGAATCTAGTGTAAAATACAGGGTTGGGTGAAATGGTTTCCCTCAAGGCACCGTTCACTGAGGGATTAGTGACGGGGTAATAGAGCAAGACTACTGCATGTTAAAGGGAACAGCACAGCTAGAGTTAGGACAGCCAAGTCACTGCCAAAAGCTCTCCTTCAGATGGATGAGATTGGAGTTCTCCATCACACCTGGAATGAAAAACCAGAACTTTGCATAAGATGTGCAGATAAAGAAAATTAAGGTGTGGTGACTAAAGTAGATCATTGAGGTGCTGTATAACCAGTCACAAAATGAAGGTGTGGTGACTAAAGTAGGTAATTGAGGTGCTGTATAACCAGTCACATAATGAAGGTGTGGTGACTAAAGTAGATAATTGAGGTGCTGTATAACCAGTCACAAAATGAAGGTGTGGTGACTAAAGTAGATCATTGAGGTGCTGTATAACCAGTCACATAATGAAGGTGTGGTGACTAAAGTAGGTAATTGAGGTGCTGTATAACCAGTCACAAAATGAAGGTGTGGTGACTAAAGTAGATCATTGAGGGGCTGTATAACCAGTCACATAATGAAGGTGTGGTGACTAAAGTAGATCATTGAGGTGCTGTATAACCAGTCACATAATGAAGGTGTGGTGACTAAAGTAGATAATTGAGGGGCTGTATAACCAGTCACAAAATGAAGGTGTGGTGACTAAAGTAGGTAATTGAGGTGCTGTATAACCAGTCACAAAATGAAGGTGTGGTGACTAAAGCAGATCATTGAGGTGCTGTATAACCAGTCACATAATGAAGGTGTGGTGACTAAAGTAGATAATTGAGGTGCTGTATAACCAGTCACAAAATGAAGGTGTGGTGACTAAAGTAGTTAATTGAGGGGCTGTATAACCAGTCACATAATGAAGGTGTGGTGACTAAAGTAGGTAATTGAGGTGCTGTATAACCAGTCACAAAATGAAGGTGTGGTGACTAAAGTAGATCATTGAGGTGCTGTATAACCAGTCACAAAATGAAGGTGTGGTGACTAAAGTAGGTAATTGAGGTGCTGTATAACCAGTCACAAAATGAAGGTGTGGTGACTAAAGTAGATAATTGAGGTGCTGTATAACCAGTCACAAAATGAAGGTGTGGTGACTAAAGTAGGTAATTGAGGTGCTGTATAACCAGTCACAAAATGAAGGTGTGGTGACTAAAGTAGATAATTGAGGTGCTGTATAACCAGTCACAAAATGAAGGTGTGGTGACTAAAGTAGTTAATTGAGGGGCTGTATAACCAGTCACAAAATGAAGGTGTGGTGACTAAAGTAGATAATTGAGGTGCTGTACAACCAGTCACAAAATGAAGGTGTGGTGACTAAAGTAGTTAATTGAGGGGCTGTATAACCAGTCACAAAATGAAGGTGTGGTGACTAAAGTAGTTAATTGAGGGGCTGTATAACCAGTCTCATACTGAAGGTGTGGTGACTAAAGTAGGTAATTGAGGTGCTGTACAACCAGTCACAAAATGAAGGTGTGGTGACTAAAGTAGATCATTGAGGGGCTGTATAACCAGTCACATAATGAAGGTGTGGTGACTAAAGTAGTTAATTGAGGGGCTGTATAACCAGTCTCATACTGAAGGTGTGGTGACTAAAGTAGTTAATTGAGGGGCTGTATAACCAGTCTCATACTGAAGGTGTGGTGACTAAAGTAGTTAATTGAGGGGCTGTATAACCAGTCACAAAATGTTTATGATGCATCAGAGTTCCATCTTATCCTCTTTCCCCTACATGGATAACAGATCCTGCATGGAGAGAAAAACAGGGCTGTGTGTGTGTGTGTGTGTGTGCGTGTGCGTGCGTGTGTGTGTGTGTGTGTGTGTGTGTGTGTGTGTGTGTGTGTGTGTGCGTGTGTGTGTGTGTGCGTGCATGCGTGTGTGTGTGTGCACGTGCGTGTGTGTGCGCGTGCGTGCGTGTGTGTGTGTGCGTGCGTGCGTGCGTTCGTGTGTGTTTGGGGGAGAGACATTTAATGACTGCAAAAACACCAGCAAATCAGCTCCAAGTGATTTTAATTTTGGAAATGTATTCCAAAGTATTCCAATGCATAGCAGAGAGATATATGTGTTCGTATACAAATGTAAGCAAGGTTTGGAATGATTATGTTTTAGTCAAATATTATATCTGTTTGTGCTTCTTGCGGTCAATTTGCAGTCTACAAATGATTTGTAATTATGTTCTGGCCCCCTGACCATCCGCTCAAGAAAAGGTCGTCCCACGGCTGAATCTAGTTGATGATCCCTGGCAGAGAAGACCAACATGTGTCTCTCTCCACAGTCATTTATGGAGACGTGAAATCCGCAAGCGGCTGAGTAGCTCAACATTTTGGGCCTTCTCTCCAGAGACAGAGGCTAAGTGGAGGCCTGTTGGCCCAAAGTGAGGTTTGGGGAGTGGGCAGTTAATCACCTGGCCTCGTGTGCTGACAGATGAGTTATGGAGCAGGCCACAGGTAGGGCCTCAGTCCTCCCACCACTCCTCACCGCCTCCCACCGCAGCACGCCACGCCAACCTGACCTTCGCTTGGGTCATAAATAATGCACTGACCATAAAAGACTGATTATGGGTAATCTGTATCCCTGGTCTGTCTGGCCACTGGGTGCAGGTTGTCATCAGTGCTGATTTGGCAGCTGCTGGCTGGCTGGTTGTTTGCCGAGCTCTGGACTGAGCTGGACTAGCATGCCTCATGGTGGAGCCTGATGTACCAGCAAGGTCCAGCTAAAGGTCATGTCCCGCTGTCCATGGCACTGGTTTCACCAGTGTGTGAGATTTTGATGTATAGTCCAGTCTAATATAAGCAGATGTGTTAAGGGTTGAAAGGAGTTTGACAATTGTCCAAGTTATCTTTTTATTGAGTGACGGGGATTTATTGTAAACATTTGTGACAATGTTGATACATTATTATTACTTTAAGGTATACCTCTAATGAGAATCAACAAGTGTCCAATTTCCTGCTCTATTAAAGTAGAACTTGCAGATCTTTTAATTAAGAATTCAGTAATGAATTAATCCCACAGGTACCTTGCGATCTGAGGAGAATGGTTTCACATTAATTCTACAGCTTGGAGCTATAATATCACAGGGAACAGATACTGAGTTAAAGTAGAGGGAATTATGTTCCATCTTTCTCTTCAACCAAAACAAGGGAGATGATGTCATAAATGAGGTTAGGAGAGAATAATTAAGAATGGATGTAATGATTTTACCAAGTTGGTTTTGCCAAGATGGGCCCTTGGTATCTGATTGCAATTACAATAATGTGTGATTAATAATTTATCAAGCTCCTGAAATAATGACCTTGTCCTAAAAATTATGAATTGTTTTTGACATGAGAGCAAGCAAGAGTGGGGAATAGTTTATCCACAATGGTACTGTTTTACATCACACCCCAAATAGGTATTTTTGACATGTTTGTAAAAAGTGGCTGTACTATACTGATCCAACAATCATTATTTTAATAAGGTCAGGTAGTCAGTTCATCGTTGACCTACCATCCATTACTCCTACCCTGGATTTGACTAGATGAGATACAGCTTTTGTCAGATTTGACTTTTTGTAGTAGGTCAGGAGAACTTAAGTAGCAGGTTAAGGGAATTTACATAGCAGGTTAGGAGAATTAGGTTACGTTTAGGTAAAGGGTTATCTAAAACGCCCCAAAAACTAATTTTGCCGTCAATATCACAAAAAAATGTATCCCTTCTAGCCATGACCTCCTTCCCTGTCGCATATTGCAACAACCATTTCTATTATGGAAACAAATCCTCCATTTGCCCTCCGGCTCTCTGTGTGCAAACTGTCAGCCAAGGTGTTCTCCACTTTAATATGAACTGCATGGTATCTGTCTGTCATTGCCTTGACATTGCACAGCAGCCTCTCGTCAGACATGCTGTCATTAATATTGTGGTATTACCTTGGTATAACCAATATATCCAAAAGTATACTCAGCTGAATACTTTAGTATGCACTATGCCAGTGTTTCCCAACTCCGGTCCTCAAGGACCCAGTACAGTACATGTTTTTGTTGTGGCCCTCGACAAGCACACCTGTTTCTACTTGTCAACTAATCATCAAGCCCTTGACAAGTTGAACCAGGTGTTTTTGTCCGGGTCTACAACAAAAATGTGTGCTGTTGGGGGAACTGGAGGACCGGAGTTGGGAACCACTGCAGTATACAGAAGCCTATACTTCCTGTCTAGTAGACATTTAGTTATGAGTATACAGTAATTGATGTACAGTGGACTGAAAGCGGTGTGTTTGTCCTGGCCACATTGTTCATGAATATACAGTATAGATAGTGCTACTGACTGATAACAAAGCGGTACTGTTCTCCATCCTCCTGGCTCTCTTGCTTAAAAGGCAGTGTGACGGATGTGAACCGTTGGAAAGACATCGTAGGACAAAGTGTTGGCCCGGGCCATCGATCACTCAACAGCCAGGCTGACACTATTCTCTCTCTCTCTCCCACCGGGTGAGTTTATCAGCACTGCCCAGAATATTTAACAGGGGGAGCGGACCCGGGGGATCTCATTTGCACAGGTGTCCATCTGGTGCAAGTTGTCTGGGATAATCTCCACATCATGTCGCATTTGCATCCTCCGCTTCATAAAATGGGCAGACTTAATCGGACAGACCGCGGTGCCCAGTAGAGGGTGTGTCTGACTATGGACCGACCGGGCCTTTGCTTACTGCTTGCTAATCTGCGAGGCTGCGCTAATGCCGTGGCAATTATAGAAGGATTCCACTTGTTTATAATTGGTTGTTGGTTCAGCCTCAAATCTGTGTTACCAGCTTGCGCCCCTGAAATTACCCAATGAGGTTTTCCTAAATGTTGTCATTTGTTGAAATCTGTAGACCAGAAGGATTTGATATTATGGGCCAATTGATACAGTGCTTACCCTCTTGAAGAACTAGGCTACACAGCTACTGATGATAGTCGTGAGTGGAGACAATCTTATTAGCTATAGATGCAGAGACGGATCAAAGGTCACACTGATTGAGCTCATTGATCACATTAGACTGGCTTTTCCCTCCGACATTGTATTGAATTCCCTGCACACTCAATACCTCTGTCCATTGATTCCAAAAATCCATGGATCCTTGCCTAAGAATCACTCATCTGGAGTCAAAGGCCAAACATGAACCTGTTTACCTAGCCATAGAAAACCTCAACCAGGTGTGATGACTGATGTATTACTATGGCTGTGGAAGGGGATACTGCAACCGACTCAAACTCCCTGCTCATTCATGTGAGCATGCTACTGGAGTTCCTGCTGGTGTGGGCCAATTGTTGTTGAACAGTTGTACAGATTCAACACAGAGTGATTATTAGACTGAGCACAGTGAAATTGTACCACACAGTATGGGGCCATAGTGTTGTACATGACTGGGTTGCCAGACCTGGCATTTACATTATACCCTCACAGCTTTCTGAACTATATACTATGCATTACAGTCACAGTTGTAGTCCTCTGAGCTGATAGGCTTTTCTCTATCAGGTCTGACCAGTTACAAAATATCAATTCTGGCAAGTAATTTTCTGCTAGCTTGCGCTGTATCTGCATAACGCGTCGAAACAAAAGGCTCAGTCAATCTTCACTGCTGTTGACTTTCAGAACTGCCGTTCTGCATTAGCCCTCGTCTCCCTTCCACCTCCGTTTTCACCACTTTTCTTTTGTCGTTGCCATCGATCATTTTGTGATAGCCAGGTTCATCTCTCGAGCATCATTTACATTCCTCCTGGATGGGTGAGAAAACACAATGCAGCTCTGTATGAACGGACAACCAGCTCTGTATGAACGGACAATGAACGGCTGAGTGGAGGTGAAGAGATGATTTTTCACGTTGACGAGAGAGTAAAATGTCAAACTTTCCCATATTCTCCCCCCGAACCAGATGGCTCACTGTATCTGAGTGTCAATGGTTTAGATCAAACAAGTAGGGCTGACTCTAAAAGCTTAATGAGTTAAGAATGTTTTGATCCGTTAGAAAAGTATCTGCATTTACTTTCCAAATGTATACTGGACCAAAATATAAACGATTTTTACTGAGTTGCAGTATATATAAGGAAATCAGTCAATTGAAATACATTCATTTGGCCCTAATCTATGGATTTCCCATGACTAGGCAGGGGCACAGCCATACGCCCACCCACTGGGGAGCCAGGCCCAGCCAAGCAGAATTACTTTTTCCCCACAAAAGGGCTTTATTACAGTTTATTACAGTTTCATCAAATGTATACTGTATCAATACCTGTCAACATATAGTGATAGTGGCGTGAGAGAACAATGTTGTGCAAAAATGATTAAACTTATTGATTTGTTCACTTGTGTTTTGCAGGAATTCCACATATTGTATGAAAGTGTCCATGTCACTGACAGTGGCGGAGAACGACACAGACCTCTGCTACAACTCCAAAATGAGGTACTTCGAGAAGGCAGAGTTAAGCAAAAGTAATGATATCACCTGTCCGGACATTGAGGATTATGTACAGCCGGGGAAGGAGCCAGAGATAGTATGGTACAAGGTAAGAGTCCACTATAACATTATGTCTGTAATTTATTTCAGATTGAATGCTATAGAGGCAGTTTCAAGGATACAAATTAAGGCAGTTCTCCACTGAGCCTGCTTTTTGGCCCAGGATTAGGCCTAGTATGTGTCTGGGAAACCGCTGCTATGCGTCATTTACCAAATGTGATACTTATATTTATCAGCATATAATCAAAACTGTATGAAAAAATTAGAGATTACATTTTTTAAATTTTTTATATTATTATTTTAGTCTAAGCATACTTGTATGTATTGTCTAGCAGCCTATGTGCTTGCTAGATGACAGTAGGTCGATTTATCCACCCATAACTCACAGCCACTCTGCAGAGCACCCCCTGAGATGTCATTTGTTTTTCATGAGACTCAAACCGTCTGGAGGGGGTCCTCAGAGTCAGAAGTCTGGCTATCTGAGTCGACCAGTGGCCCTCACTGGCCCCGGCCGCCTGCCCACAGTGTAACAGCAGACTGACGGAGTAGCCGACAGAGGCTAGGGGCCAATTCATCAAAACTATATGAATGTCGGATTAGATGGCCAGAGTGCTTCTTCAGTTTCCCAGTGAATCAAATTAAAACATGGATAATGACTGTGGCCCTAGAATATTCTAGTTATTTGCTCTGTCTCTGGAAGCGGAGCTGATTGAATTCTGGGAGACCCGCGAGCGCAGGTGGAACCAACCCACGGTATTCCAGTTTTCCTGCTGTGGGTGAATGAGTTTGTGTGGCACAAGTTCCTTTTTCCAAGGGCCTCGTTCCTCCTCTGGGTTTATTCCCACCAAAATGAACTGCTTCAACCCCATACATTGTTCTTCTAGTGGGAACTTAGTGATATAATGTTGTATAATAGATCACTCGTCTTGCCAAAAACAGGAACTCATTACAACAACACTAAATACAAGATGAGAAAGCATTTGTGATCAAAGAGATGTTTGAAGTTTGGAATGGTTCGATGCATTTCGTCAGGCGTCCATTTCTTCTACATGTCTACATTGTATGTTGTAAAAAGTGTAATCTAAGTCCAACTGTATACTGCTTTTCTGTTTCTCCGTGTTGTTTTACATTCATGTGCCTTCTCTCTATTTGAATCGAAGGAATGCAAGCCAAAGCAGTGGAGACAAAGCATTGTAAGGAGAAGAGATACTCTCTCTATCCGGGAGGTGCGTGAAGATGACATTGGAAATTACACGTGTGAACTACAGTTTGGCAGCTTCGTGGTGAGAAGAACTACAGAACTATCTGTTACAGGTAGGAAACATTCCTCTGCAGGTCACATGTGCTCCATGCTGGGCCATTGGGGATAA
This sequence comes from Salvelinus alpinus, assembly GCF_045679555.1. NCBI lineage: Eukaryota > Metazoa > Chordata > Actinopteri > Salmoniformes > Salmonidae > Salvelinus > Salvelinus alpinus. The sequence continues at coordinate 61,441,519 of NC_092095.1, read as the reverse complement.
CTTGCATTGTGTTTTTATTGGCATTGATGAATGTTCATGTTGTTTTGTCTGTCAGCGAGGCAGAGTTCATTCTTTGTGGGAGAGCGAATTTAATAATCATTGCTATTGTGCAGCTGTGTCGTGTTCGTCGTCTATTTTGGGGATGGCCACAATAGTTGTTTGCATATGAGCTACAGATCTTCTGCTTGGCTGAAATGAAGAATACGTTTTGATTTTTTTTTAAACACAGATATATGAGGTGTACATTCAGGGAGAAAATGTTGATGGGATTATGTTGCTGCAGACATCTCATTAGAAATATGTCAGAATGCTGACATTTATCCATAGTTGTTATATATATACATGGTAATGGTAAATCTCTTACTACCTGTTGTTGTGTTGTCACTACCAAACACAGCTGTTCTGCTAAGACAGTAGTTGTGAACTTTGTTGTCAGGGTTGTGGTTTCAATACCTCTGTGCTGGTAGCTGGCGCTCTTAATTGCTAAGTAGTAGAATTTGCACAGAGCCACTTCATCACTTTTTCTTAACTAAGACTGTTGAAATATTAAAGCTTGAACTGAACGTTCCTTATCTTTAGAGGGAGGGGTGTGACAGAATAGAGATCGCTTGCCGCCGCCGCCGCCACCGCTAACGTTGATGTGCAGTAACAACTTGGACAGTCTTGATGGAAAACCTATAGTACAGGTGCATTCAATCAATGACACAATGATTACAAAAAGATCTACTCTACTCAGTCTTGCCCTCATGGCTGAACCCTGAAGAGAAAACACCAGGGAAAACCACTGTAGCAAGTTATATTAAGAGCTGTTACATGTCAATGCATCACACCAATCGTCCATAGTGGTCTCGAGGTCAAGCAAACTATTTGCAGTTTACGGCTATCTGATTACAGTTTATTATCCCCTAAAGAGACAAAGGCAGACTCCATAGAAGACCAATTTCACTCATCAATCATGTTCCCTGCTGCCTCAGACGGTCCTCATCCTCTGGGACGATTCCCTTCCCCTCACAAAGAGACGCATTTAGCATTTTTGGTTGAGGGATAGTTCACTCGAAATACAAAATGACACATTGGTTTCCTTTCCCTGTAAGCAGTCTATGGACAAGGTATGACAGCAATCCATGAGTTGGTTGAGTTTCTCTGGCACATCCACATGCTAACGTTTTAACCTGATGCAGCGAAAAATTATAATAACGGTCCCATGACTTGAATGGCATTTGTGCCACGAATGCTAAAACATTAGCATGTGGAAAGGGAAACTAAACCAAAGCATGGATTGCTGTCATACCTTGTCAATAGACTGCTTACACGGTACGGAAACCAATTTCTAATTTAGTAATTTGGGAGAACTATCTCTTTAAGCGAGAAAACGTCCTGCTTTTGTGTTTGCAAATTTTTCATCCGACTGAAATCAGGAGAGAATCTGAGGTCTCTCTCTCTCTCTCTCTCTCTCTCTCTCTCTCTCTCTCTCTCTCTCTCTCTCTCTCTCTCTCGCTCTCTCTCGCTCTCTCTCGCTCTCTCTCGCTCTCTCGCTCTCTCTCTCGCGGATAATGATTACACGCTTCCGCCCACATATAGAGGGCAGAGGAAAGAACATGGGCCACCTACACACATCATGTACGGTACATGTACATAGACATGCATACATAAATTACTTCCTGTAATAAAGACAAACACTGAGAGTACAAAACATTCCATGACATAGACTGACCAGGTGAATCCAGGTGAAAGCTATGATCCCTTATTGATGTCACTTGTTATATCCACTTCAATCAGTGTAGATGAAGCAGAGGAGACAGGGTGAAGAAGGATTTTTAAGCCTTGAGAGAATTGAGACATGGATTGTGTCTGTGTGCCATTCAGAGGGTCAATGGGCAAGACAAAAGATTTAAGTGCCTTTGAACGGGGTATGGTAGTAGGTGCCAGGCGCACCAGTTTGAGTGTGTCAAGAACTGCAACACTGCTGGGTTTTTCAGTCTCAACAGTTTCCCCGTGTGTATCAAGAATGGTCCCCCACCCAAAGGACATCCAGCCAACTTGACACAACCATGGGAAGCGTTGTCAACATGGGCCAGCATCCCTGTGGAGCGCTTTCGACACCTTGTAGAGTCCGTGCCCTGATGAATTGAGGCAACTCAATATTAGGAAGCTGTTTCTAATGTTTTATCCACTGTGTGTATGTGCTGTAGCTAACACAGTCCTTTGAGTAAAATGACCTTTAAATGACACATAGGACATTAGTTTAGACACATACATCCGTTAGACCTTTAATTTCAATAATAGAACATTGAATGACAACAAGCCCATTGGCTATTTCATAAAAGACCAGTCTCGTTGTAGTTATGTTGGACCCGGTGTGATCTGGAGGAAGTGGTACATTGTGTGACGTTCATCTAGTGCCCATGTGTCTGCAAAACAATCAGATTATCCTGATTTAATATGCAGCTATAATCATAACAATGCTTTCCTCCACTATTCTGTACAGTACGTCTCACAGTATCCTACAGGGAAGCCACAATCCTGGTCCATACATTGTATAATGTTGTATAGTCTGTATCAATACATTACAGAACAATCAAATCAATTCAAATGTATTTATATTGCCTTACATCAGCTGATATCTCAGAGTGCTGTACAGAAACCCAGCCTTGTTATGTAGTTGTTGCGTGACTGGTGTAAATGGAGATATCTTCTGTTATGACTATTATGACTCAAAGGCTGCATCTGTTCCTCCTTCCTGGCATGGCCAGGTGGTTTGTGTACTGTACCTGGTAAAAGAAAGGGAAATTAATTGATACATTACATAAAACAGTCACATCAAATGTTTTTGAACTTGTCTTCAGCCATAGTGATCATGTTTTTAATGATTCACCCTCATATGATGGTGTCAGACAGACTGTGAGATGTCATATTGGTCCATTATAATGGCGCCGAAGGAGACGGCTGACGTTTTACAATCCCGGAACCAATTGTGCCATTATGTATGTTTTTCACGTTATTTGTAACGTATTTTGAACATAATGTTTCTGCCATAATGTTTCTGCCACCGTGTCTTATGACCGAAAAGAGCTTCTTTGTCACGATCGTCGTATGGTGGAAGAGAGGAGGACCAAGGTGCAGCGTGATATAAATACATTCTTCTATTTATTATAACGTAACGAAGAATACTTAAACAGACTTACAAAACAACAAACGAACGTGAAGCTATACTACGACAAGTGCAGACACAGGCAACTTACGTAATGACATATACATAGACAATAACCCACGAAATACCCAGTGAATATGGCTGCCTAAATATGGTTCCCAATCAGAGACAATGATCAACAGCTGCCTCTAATTGAGAACCAATCTAGGCAGCCATAGACATACAAACACCTAGACCAGACACTGCCCCATAAACATACAAAACCCCTAGACTATATAAAACACATACATCCCCCATGTCACACCCTGACCTAACTAAAATAATAAAGAAAACAAAGATAACTAAGGCCAGGGCGTGACATTCTTGATATCAGGGCAGCGACTACTCCCGTACTGGAGGAATCCTTCTTCTTCAACGAGTCGGACGGGAAGGATTTACTCCAGACACCAGACAAGGCCCTCATCCCAATCATTCGCAGGAGGAAAAGACGGAGATAATCGATAACAAAATGGACGAACTACGAGCACGTATATCCTACCAACGGGACATTAAAAACTGTAATATCATATGTTTCACCGAGTCGTGGCTGAACGACGACATGATTAACATTCAGCTGGCAGGTTTTAAGCTTTTTCGGCAGGATAGAACAGCGGCCTCTGGTAAGACAAGGGGCGACAGGCCTATGTATATTTGTAAACAACAGCTGGTGCACGAAATATTAGGAAGTCTCAAGGTTTTATATCTCATGAGTATCTCATGATAAGCTGTAGACCACAATATTTACCAAGAGAGTTTACATCTATATTTTTCGTAGCTGTCTATATACCACCGCAAACCGTTGCTGGCACTAAGACCACACTCACTGAGCTGTATACGGTCTTAAGCAAACAGGAAAACGCTCTTCCAGAGGCGGCACTCCTAGTGGCCGGGGACTTTAATGCAGGGAAACTCATATCCGTTCTACCTTATCTCTACCAGCATGTTAAATGTGCAACCAGAGGGAAAAAACTCTAGACCACCTTTACTCTACACACAGAGATGTGTACAAGGCTCTCCCTCACCCTCCATTTGGCAAATATGACCATAATAATATCCTCCTGAATCCTGCTAAAAAGCAAAAACAAAAGCAGGAAGCACCAGTGACTCGGTCAGTAAGAAAGTGGTCAGATGAAGCAGATTCTAAGCTACAGGACTGTTTTGCTAGCACAGACTGGAATATGTTCCGGGTTTCTTCTGATGCCATTGAGGAGTACATCACATCAGTCACTGGCTTCATCAATAAGTGCATCGATGGCGTCATCCAAACAGTGACCGTACGTACATACCCCAACTAGAAACCATGGATTACAGGCAACATCCGCACTGAGCTAAAGGGTAGAGCTGCCGCTTTCAAGGAGCAGGACTCTAATCCGGAAGCTTATAAGAAATCCTGCTATACCCTCTGACAAACCATCAAACAGGCAAAGCGTCAATATAGGACTAACTTTGAATTGTACTACACCGGCCCCGACGCTCGTCGGATGTGGCAGGGCTTGCAAACTATTACAGACTACAAAGGGAAGCACAGCCGCGAGCTGCCCAGTGACACGAACCTACCAGATGACCTAAATTACTTCTATGCTCACTTCAAGGCAAGTAACACTGAGACATGCATGAGAGCACAAGCTGTTCCGGACAACTGTGTGATCACACTCTTCTTAGCCGATGTGAGTAAGACCTTTAAACAGTTCAACATTCACAAGGCCGCAGGGCCAGATGGATTAACAGGATGTGTACTCCGTGTACTCACATCAACACCATTATCCCAGAAACCCTAGACCCACTCCAATTTGCATAACGCCCCAACAGATCCACAGATCTCTATTGAACTCAACACTGCCCTTTCCCACCTGGACAAAAGGACCTATGTGAGAATGCTATTCATTGACTACAGCTCATCATTCAACACAATAGTGCCCTCAAAGCTCATCACTAAGCTAAGGACCCTGGGGCTAAACACCTTCCTCTGCAACTGGATCCTGGACTTCCTGACGGGCCATCCCCGGTTGGTAAGGGTAGGGAACGACACATCCGCCACTTTAATCCTCAACACAGGGGCCCCTCATGGGTGCGTGCTCAGTCCCCTTCTGTACTTGCTGTTCGCTCATGACTGCATGGCCAGGCACGACTCCAACACCATCATCAAGTCAGCGCAATACACAAGGGGTGGAACAGTGGCAAAGGTACCCACAGGACAAACAGAATAATATTAGTCTGAGGAGAGATTAAATAGCATTAATACAACAAAAATAATTCTAAACACACCTTTAGTTTACAAAGTTAAACAGATGTATTTTTCCTTCATAATAACAGTGGTAGGCCTGATCACCGACAACGACGAGACAGCCTATAGGGAGGAGGTCAGAGACCTGGCCGTATGGTGCCAGGACAACAACGTCTCGCTCAACGTGATCAAGACTAAGGAGATGATTGTGGACTACAGGAAAATGAGAACCGAGCACGTCCCCAATCTCATCGACAGGGCTGTAGTGGAACAGGTTGAGAGCCTCAAGTTCCTTGGTGTCCACATCACCAACAAACTACCATGGTCCAAACACACTAAGACAGTGTCGGGGTTGGTTTCTTGTTCCTTGTCAATCATTTTCTTATTGGTGAAATCAGCAATCAAACAATATCTTTAAGTAAATCAATCATTAATTTATTAATGCAATTGCAGACAGAAGTTGACAACGGGAACATAGCATGTATGTTTCAGAGTAAGTTCTGCACCCCACCTAAGGGCACAGCTTATTTTATACATGTGATCACTCCCTAGTGGTATGATCAGCTACGTCAATGTATGTGTGTATCAATAAGCTGAGGTTACCTTATAAGGCAACCTAGTACAGTAGGTTCTCTGAATTTCTTAGAATTGTCCACTGTCTCACAAGATAAAAATATCAAAACCAGACAGTGGTTACTTCTCTTTATCTAGTTTCAGTCTGACTCAGACCTAGGCTGCAAGCACACTCTCACAACAGCCAGGGCTTAACCACAAAGACTAATATAGATAGCTTGTGCAACGTATAGTGGCAGAGTTTTTAGACACATAGCAACAGTATCTTATTATAGGGCCTGCAGCAAAACATATGAATCTTAAGGTCCCCTTAATCAATAATGGGGTGGGTCTTTGGGACCCACCCCCTACAACAGTCGTGAAGCGCGCACGACAAAACCTATTCCCCTCAGGAGACTGAAAAGATTTGGCATGGGTCCTCAGATCCTCAAAAGGTTCTACAGCTGCACCATCGAGAGCAACCTGACTGGTTGCATCACTGCCTGGTATGGCAACTGCTCGGCTTCAGACCGCAAGGCACTACAGAGGGTAGTCCGTACGGCCCAGTTTCCTGCCATCCAGGACCTCTATACCAGGCGGTGTCAGAGTAAGGCCATGAAAATTGTCAAAGAATCCACCCTAGTCATAGACTGTTCTCTCTGCTACCGCACGGCAAGCTGTACCGAAGCGCCAAGTCTAGAGCCAAAAGGCTTCTTAACAGCTTCTACCCCCAAGCCATAAGACTCCTGAACAGCTAATCAAAATGCTACCCAGACCCCTCTTTTACGCTGCTGCTACTCTCTGTTTATTATCCATGCATAGTCACTTTAACTCTACCTACATGTACATATTACCTCAATTACCTCGACTAACTGGTGCCCCTGCACATTGACTCTGTACCTGTACCCCCTGTATATAGCCTTGCTTGTTATTTTGCTGCTGCTGTTGAATTATTTTCAATTTTTTACTTAATACTTATTTTAAAAAAAATCTTAACTTATTAAAGCATTGTTGGTTAAGGGCTTGTAAGTAAGCATTTCACTGTAAGGTGAAACATTTCACTGTAAGGTGAAACATTTCACTGTAAGGTGAAGCATTTCACTGTAAGGGTAAACATTTCACTGTAAGGTGAAACATTTCACTGTAAGGTGAAACACCTGTTGTATTCGGCACATGTGACAAATAAAATGTGATTTGATTTGAGATGAGTCTAATATCTACAGTATCGATATTTATAGGCCTATATCTTGTATAATGTACTTCTAATACAAGGATCTCAATAATTCTGTGTGTAAATGTAATTCCTTTCATTTCTGTAGAGTACTAGCCATTCCTCTGGGTCTACTATGATCAGACTACTGCAGTCCATCTCTTCTCTCCTCCCCAATCTTTGACCCTGTCTCTGTATCAATGGTCAACTGGCCTGTTATAGCAGGAGAAGAGTATGAAAGATCACGCTCTATTGGACTGTCTTGAGGACCTCTTTAAACATAGTGATGTCTTCAGCCATTGGTGGAACTATTAAAAATAGACATTATTCCTAAATGAAATTTTATGATTGTTTTACAAGGTATGCCGTTTGATCCGGTGGATTGAAAACCGCACAATAAAGGGTGGATAATGAACCGCCTACTCAATTGGCTGTTATAGTGTCTTCTTGTGCTGCACAGAGGGAAACGAATGGTCTGCATGTTTAGCTAATGACTAGGGACCGATGGCAGTGGTGATCTTGCTTTTTATTTTCTAATAAAGCACAATAAAGTGATGCTAATACTAGGCCTACCGTTGACAAGGGAAAAGGCTATCCACTTAAGTAGAGAATGACAATACTCCAAATGCCTCCAGGTTCAAAGAAACAGGCTAGTAGAAATCCGAGTTTATAATGCCTATCTCCTCCCTCGGATGTTCCAACTGATTTAACAGCTGAGTGCCCAATCAGTTCCTTCAATGAAAAACGTGTACTCCTAGGTCCAGAGATAGCACCATATCTAAATAACCTTATCCTATCCTACAGACTCCTGCATCATTTCATTAGACATACAATACCTCCACAAGGATTTACAACAGCAAGTAAAAACAGGAATTTGTGGATCTATAGCTCTGGAACTCTGCTGTATGGTTCCATTCCACTGGCTGTTCTCTCAGTGGGTGCATCCCAAATGTCACCCTATTCCCTATGAAGTGCACTACTTTTGACCAGGGCCCATAGGGCACACATTTGGGATGCAGACAAGCGACTAGGCTCTGCTGAATGGGCAGCCATTACAGAACAGAGGTCTCTCCTCTTGTCTTGGCTCTGTGAAGTTGACTCATTAGCATATGAAGTAGGGTGATTAATAAGGGCCGTTCTAATTGATAGAGTATAATTAGACTGTCCAAAGCAGCACGGGGAAAAGGAACCTGAAGAATTTGGCTGCAGGAGAAATGATGTCTCTTTGTGAGAACATGTTTGATATGTTAGTACTTTTCTCCCTTATTTAAAGGTGGTAGATAAGTGCTAGTCATTGGGGCTTTCTCTTTCTCTGTACTTCTCCATTAGAACTCTTCATTTGGGAGATTATTCGCAAAGATGGACCGCTTATTACTTTGAAGTACCCCACACTACCATACGTTTTAAGGGAAAGTTAAGGATTGACAATAGCCGAGAAGCAAAAGAAATGTGTGTGTGTGTGTGTGTGTGTGTGTGTGTGTGTGTGTGTGTGTGTGTGTGTGTGTGTGTGTGTGTGTGTGTGTGTGTGTGTGTGTGTGTGTGTGTGTGTGTGTGTGTGTGTGTGTGTGTGTGTGTGTGTGTGTGTGTGTGTGTGTGTGTGTGTGTGTGTGTGTGTGTGTGTGTGTAGGTGTGTAGGTGTGTGTGTGTAGGTGTGTGTAGGTGTGTGTGCACTAATGGCATTTTCTAAGTGTGAATACACTTTGCAAGTCAGAGGGTAGATCAAGGCTGGTATTATCTCTAAAGCCAGAATGATCCTGTTTTATTATCTAACACTTTTAATCCAGTCGATCAGAGAGACACTGGATCATCAGAGCTACAATAGATGTGATGTAGCAATACCATTACATCACATCTTCAGAACAAGCAGAAGAAAAGTGCCATGGGCCTGTCATGTCAAATAATGTCCCCCGGCCAAATAGTGTCCCCCTCTACGTCACAATGGGATTCGATAAACTATTAGCGTCCGTTGCTATATCAATGGTGTGATGACCTAATGATTATAATTTTGGAGATCATTACAGCCTAAATTACGTTATTTCTATCATCGCTTTGCAAACAAGGCTGATTGTCCGGGGGACTATTGGCATGACAGGCCCTAAACTGTTCCTCCTCACAGAACGGATCGGATCAGAACAGAATAGCACAGAACAGCACACAGCTCAGCGGAGCTTTCATCACCTGTCACTTATCTTCCCGTCGTCCTGGCAACAGAGTAACCGAATCTGCCATTTGACTGGGCTGAATTAGTATGCTTTTTTTCTGTGATATTCCATGTAATGAGGTGGAGGGAGAAGGATAAGGGTAGGTGGGTGAAGTAAGGGGAGGGAATGGAATTATGGTGAGATAGAGGGGAGGAAAGGAGTAGACTTGTCTTAAGCACTCAGCTTCAAGTGCACTGCTTCTCAGAGGAAGATAGGGTTCTTACCTGTGATGGATGGCCATGTGATCAATTACAGTGATTTGTCATGTGCAGCCAGCACTCATTTTCATAAAGGCATTACTGGACTGTATGTGACAGAGGGGAAATGGACCCGTGGCTCGCTGCCTCAAACATCTCCTTGATTGGTTTACGCTGACATGCTGCGAATGGAACCTTGCCCTGAGAGGACCTTCAATCTCTCTATATATTGTAGACCCCTACTTTTTCCTCTAGAAGATCTCTCCTCTCCTCTCTTCACCTTTGGATTTATTTTCAGCATATTTTAGAACAAATTGCCGTACTTTGTGTAACCTCACTCCATGTTTTCAAGCATGCACTCCTTTTCAGTTGACACGGTTAGCCCTGTCCATTCATCACTAGCTACTGCTTTCACTACAGACAGAATGGCTCAATATATCAGTTCATATTTACCATTCACTACAGACAGAATGGCTTACTAAGTCAGTTCATATTTACAATTCACTACAGACAGAATGGACTACAGACAGAATAACTCACTATATCAGTTAAGATGTAACATTCACTACAGACAGAATGGACTACAGACAGAATAACTCACTATATCAGTTAAGATGTAACATTCACTACAGACAGAATGGACTACAGACAGAATAACTCACTATATCAGCTAAGATTTAACATTCACTACAGACAGAATGGACTACAGACAGAATAACTCACTATATCAGCTAAGATTTAACATTCACTACAGACAGAATGGACTACAGACAGAATAACTCACTATATCAGCTAAGATTTAACATTCACTACAGACAGAATGGACTACAGACAGAATAACTCACTATATCAGCTAAGATTTAACATTCACTACAGACAGAATGGACTACAGACAGAATAACTCACTATATCAGTTAAGATTTAACATTCACTACAGACAGAATGGACTACAGACAGAATAACTCACTATATCAGTTAAGATGTAACATTCACTACAGACAGAATGGACTACAGACAGAATAACTCACTATATCAGCTAAGATGTAACATTCACTACAGACAGAATGGACTACAGACAGAATAACTCACTATATCAGTTAAGATTTAACATTCACTACAGACAGAATGGACTACAGACAGAATAACTCACTATATCAGCTAAGATTTAACATTCACTACAGACAGAATGGACTACAGACAGAATAACTCACTATATCAGTTAAGATGTAACATTCACTACAGACAGAATGGACTACAGACAGAATAACTCACTATATCAGCTAAGATTTAACATTCACTACAGACAGAATGGACTACAGACAGAATAACTCACTATATCAGTTAAGATGTAACATTCACTACAGACAGAATGGACTACAGACAGAATAACTCACTATATCAGCTAAGATTTAACATTCCCTACAGACAGAATGGACTACAGACAGAATAACTCACTATATCAGTTAAGATGTAACATTCACTACAGACAGAATGGACTACAGACAGAATAACTCACTATATCAGCTAAGATTTAACATTCACTACAGACAGAATGGACTACAGACAGAATAACTCACTATATCAGTTAAGATGTAAAATTCACTACAGACAGAATGGACTACAGACAGAATAACTCACTATATCAGTTAAGATGTAACATTCACTACAGACAGAATGGACTACAGACAGAATAACTCACTATATTAGCTAAGATTTAACATTCACTACAGACAGAATGGACTACAGACAGAATAACTCACTATATCAGTTAAGATGTAACATTCACTACAGACAGAATGGACTACAGACAGAATAACTCACTATATCAGTTAAGATTTAACATTCACTACAGACAGAATGGACTACAGACAGAATAACTCACTATATCAGTTAAGATGTAACATTCACTACAGACAGAATGGACTACAGACAGAATAACTCACTATATCAGTTAAGATGTAACATTCACTACAGACAGAATGGACTACAGACAGAATAACTCACTATATCAGTTAAGATGTAACATTCACTACAGACAGAATGGACTACAGACAGAATAACTCACTATATCAGTTAAGATTTAACATTCACTACAGACAGAATGGACTACAGACAGAATAACTCACTATATCAGTTAAGATTTAACATTCACTACAGACAGAATGGACTACAGACAGAATAACTCACTATATCAGTTAAGATGTAACATTCACTACAGACAGAATGGACTACAGACAGAATAACTCACTATATCAGCTAAGATTTAACATTCACTACAGACAGAATGGACTACAGACAGAATAACTCACTATATCAGTTAAGATGTAACATTCACTACAGACAGAATGGACTACAGACAGAATAACTCACTATATCAGTTAAGATGTAACATTCACTACAGACAGAATGGACTACAGACAGAATAACTCACTATATCAGTTAAGATTTAACATTCACTACAGACAGAATGGACTACAGACAGAATAACTCACTATATCAGTTCAGATGTAACATTCACTACAGACAGAATGGACTACAGACAGAATAACTCACTATATCAGTTAAGATGTAACATTCACTACAGACAGAATGGACTACAGACAGAATAACTCACTATATCAGTTAAGATGTAACATTCAATCATTTAAAAAGTGTTTCCTCATCCCCGTGGCTATGACGAGGATAGTTATCCTTCCCCCAAACACACACACACACACACACACACACACACACACACACACACACACACACACACACACACACACACACACACACACACACACACACACACACACACACACACACACACACACACACACACACACACACACACACACACACACACACAGTCCTGATGGTGTTTTACCAGTCTGCTAGTGTAACTGTACCCCACCTATCATCAGCAGCACAGCAAGTCCACAGCCCCGCTTTGATCAAACTAACACATACATTAGCTATGTGGCGGACAGGCGATACTTCAATAACATGCAACTCTTCTGTTCAATGGAAATCTTGTCAGTTTGGAGCACGGTGTAAAAACCCAGGAGAGGCCTATGTCATATCTCAGTAATATGTAACCATATCATATGTGACATATATGACTCACATGTCAGATCAGGTGACGTATAACTGCAATGGTTAAATGTCACTATTATTTTAACATATTTTAATGAGACATGTTTGTACTAGAGAATGTCTTCAAGCTAGCTTCCGAAGCTGATTTTCTTTTATATATATATATATATATATGTACCATTAGCTGTTCCTATATGGTGATGAGGTGGAACACTGTTTTAAATAAATTAGCCTCTATCTCCCGGGGGGCGACGCTGCATCTAGATGTAAAGGACATGGTCGACACTGGGAGAGATGTCTAATACACCAGCCCTCTCTCTCACTGCTAAGTATCTGGACTCTAATGTACAGTATAGAGTTTTATATAGATATCATTAGCCAAGCATGGCAAAATTATTTGGTTTTAATGTCTCACTCCTTAATGACATATAGTCACACAGCCAATCAGAATCTATGTAGAGAATCTGGGTCGCGTCTGAAATGGCACCCTTTTCCCTATTTATACAACGGGTGGGTCTAATCGGGTGGGTCTAATCCTGGATGCTGATTGTTTAAAACCGCATTCCAGCTGGTGTCTATTCCACAAGTTACCACAGGCTAAAGCTATGACGTTGAAATGCCTATTTACTCTGTTCCATATCACTGCGCAATCCACTATCTCATCAGCCCAGCCAGTCAATTTATAAACATGATCTCCACTATAAAAAGCATCTAGACATTATCCCCCATTTCTTTTAGACTAACACTTGGTTTTCAACAGCGAAGATTTGTATAAACCTTGCTGTCTGTCTCTCAGACGTTTGCAAAAAAAGAATAAATCTCCAGCTAAATCTCGATCTCCAGCTGTCCCATTGCAATGAACGTGTCGGGCGTCAGGACGAGACAGACAGACAGCTTTTCTCAGCCAGAAATCATGAATCAGCTGGCATCATTTTTATGAATATATACTACGAAATGTCAATAGAAAAAAAGGAATGCAGCTAGTTTGCAGTCTTTCCAGCTTCAGTTTGAAGTGATTGTGTTAGCTGTGTTGTTGGCTAGCTCCTCTGAACAAAAGTGTCCTGATGAGAGCACATTTTCTATGCCAGGCGAAATTGCACATCATTAGCTCATTTTTATGAATGTATCCAAATAAATGTCACCAGAAAACAGCTTAAACAAATGCAAATGCAGCTACTTTGCTGTTATTCTGGCTTCACTATTTGACGTGACTTTAAGTTAGCCGTAGTTGGCTAGCTAGCAAGCAAGGGATAAGAATGTTGCCAGCAAGTATGGCAATGGAACATTTAGAATGAATGACTGGGTAGGGCTGGGCGATAAATCAATATCAATAATTATTGAGGTAATTACATCCCTCAATAACGATATAAAATGTTTAGATTCATTTTCGATAATGTCGATATAGAAAAATGAGGTACAGCAGTCCATTTCACCTCTGTGAAGCAGCAGGAACGTACGGAGAAGTGACAATATGCACGTGGCGAGGTATACGCCCACAAAAAAACACTTAGCACCTCGAGTGATGGAGTTGCCACTATTAACCACGAATAATGAGTGATGTAGGCAAAAACAGTGGCAGGGATAGCCATGGAGAAGGAGCAGCTTCCAACGAAGAAATTATTGATAAAAAGGGTTAAACTGTTTCAGTAATTTGGAAGTGGTTTGGCTTTTTGAAGTCCGACAAAGAGCAGAGCAATGTTCGGTGCAAATTGTGCCGTAGACAGGTGGCTACGTAGTCTGGTAATACGACAAACCTCTTTCAACATCTGAAGCAAAATCACTCTTTGGAACTTGCAGGAAGTTTGAGTTTGCGCCACGGTATTGATAAATTCCCCTCAAGCACCAGCCAATCTAGGAATGTTTGCCCGAAGCAGTCAACACTGACAGCGTTTATGCCCTACAAGCAAACATCGAAAAGACAAAGACATCACAAATGCTATTAAGCATTGCATTGCTAAGGCAATGCTACCAATTAGCACAGTCGAAAAAGGAAAGTATCAAGAGGCTTATCAATTGAATTGACCCCAATTGACCCCTGGCCGCAAACATGGAACCATGTTCCTTCAAGTATAATTGTATGTGTAGCTCACATAATAAATAAAAAAATATAACCTTTATTTAACTAGGCAAGTCAGTTAAGAACAACTTCTTATTTTCAATGACGGCCTATCGGGGAACACTGCCTTGTTCAGGGGTAGAACGACAGAATTTTACCTTGTCAGCTCGGTGATTCGATCTAGCAACCTTTCGGTTACTGGCCCAACACTCTAACCATGGTGTGTTCAGGCATTCTTGAGTTTAAAGCAGATATGCACCTTTTAAAGATATACTTCTCCTTAATGCAACCGTTCTGTCAGATTTCAAAAAAGCTTTACGGAAAAAGCACACCATGCAATAATCTGAGTACAGCGCTCAGGCACCAAAACAAGCCATACAGATACCCGCCATGTTGTGGAGTCAACAAAAGTCAGAAATAGCATTATAAATATTCACTTACCTTTGATGATCTTCATCAGAATGCACTCCCAGGAATCCCAGTTCCACAATAAATGTTTGTTTTGTTTGATAAAGTCCATCATTTATGTCCAAATACCTCCTTTTTGTTTGCGCGTTTAGTTCACAAATCCAAATTCATGAGGCGCAGGCACACTTAGTCCTGAAAAGTCAAAAAAGTTATATTACAGTTCGTAGAAACATGTGAAACGATGTATAGAATCAATCTTTAGGATGTTTTTATCATAAATCTTCAATAATGTTTCAACCGGACAATTCCTTTGTCTTTAGAAATTAAAAGAAACGCAGCTAGCTCTCACGGCCGCGCGCATGACTTAGCTCATGGCATTCTGCCAGACCCCTTAGTCAAACAGCTCTTATTCGCTCCCCCTTCACAGTAGAAGCCTGAAACAAGGTTCTAAAGACTGTTGACATCTAGTGGAAGCCTTAGGAAGTGCAATCGGACCAAATTTACACTGTATCTTGGATAGGCAAAGACTTGAAAACCTACAAACCTCAGATTTCCCACTTCCTGGTTGGATTTTTTTCTCAGGTTTTTGCCTGCCATATGAGTTCTGTTATACTCACAGACATCATTCAAACCGTTTTAGAAACTTCAGAGTGTTTTCTATCCAAATCTACTAATAATATGCATATCTTAGTTCTGGGCCTGAGTAGCAGGCAGTTTACTCTGGGCACCTTATTCATCCAAGCTACTCAATACTGCCCCCCATCCATACATTATTTGATTAATATCGAATGAAAAAATATATAGATATCGTGATAATTTATTTGCCATATTGGCAGAACAAAAAGACTGAACGACTGGGTCACGTCTCTAGCAACCGAACTGACGACCAACCGGCTAGGGTAGCAACCTTTGATTTGTGTCGGGACTATATCTCATGGAAGGGATGAATAAATTCATCAAAATAAATGTTTTGAAAATATGTCAATCATTATTTGAATATGTTGGTAACCCGTTGTGGATATATTGGCATGCTTTGCCAGCCCTTGACTTCGTCTTGGGCCTAACAACCCCCGTGCCAATATATCATCCAAACACTGGCCCTATGTAGGAAAGAGGGTGCCATTTTGGATCTAGGCCAGGCTTCATAAGAGTGGGGGCCACATAGTGATACTCTTGAAGTAGGTTTGATTTGCGGCGACCTGGTTTGCTCTGTTTCTCTGATGTTTGAGGACACATGAGTGTTATTATGTCTCGCCCCATCCTGTTGTACTGTGGATCTGAAAGGGACTCTATTGATGTGCTGTCTTATGAAAACGTTGATGCTTTTCTGGTTCTTTCTGAATATGCTCTATATTTAACAGTATGTTTCAATTACAAGGCAGTTGCTTTTTATACATTGTGTTGAAAATGACTTGGTACAGTAGCTGGATGAAGTGTTTATGCATTGTCGATGTGAAAGGAAACTGAGAAAATAAGTTGTTCAATCCCACTCGAGTGTAAATGACATATATTTTTCAAAAATTATGTTGACAATTACAAGGTCAGATGGATATGCGTTGTGTGTGGCAGTGGCACCATACAGAACTGAACTATTAACTATCTGTCTTATTACAGACTTTTAATGGCATCAATGTTCACATTTATAGGCCAGTCAGCTTCCATCACTCTTCTAGTTTGACCCTACATAATTGGTCCTTACTTTCATACAGCACAATAATAAAACTACCGCTATAACAACTGGATTATAAATCCCATATCATACAAACACACACACATACATACATACATACATACATACATACGCACGCACGCACGCACGCACGCACGCACGCACGCACGCACGCACACACACACACACACACACACACACACACACACACACACACACACATTCTTTATTACTGAGTCATTAATCTGATGATGGGGCTGATGGTGGTACTGAGTTGTCATGGAGACTCCTGGCCCTCATCCTCCCTACTGGCCACTCATTCAGACAGGTGTGATTCAAATATCTGCAGGTGCATGTAGACTAGACAGCCAGCCATCAATGTAGAGCGGTTTATCATACTCTCTCTTACACGTTTCTATGATTTTCCAGGTGTCCTCAGTTTCCCAGGTAACAAGCCTGTACTGTGGTTGACTCAAGAGGCCTCTCTAGAATGTGACGTTTTATGGACCGTTTTTCTCTCTGTGGTAAAATGTGAGCTCCTTTTCCCTTGGGTCTTACCCAGTGGTTTTCAAAAAAACTGGAAATTATAGTTTCCAACATCAAATATGAAAGTAAAGATGCTTGTTTAGCAAGAAAGGGGATTTACAGAAAAACGAAAAGTATTTTAAGTTGCTAAAACACTCATTTAGAAATAAGAGGCTCTAGCAGTAATCCGTGATGTATTTTGGGGGATTTATTTCTTCATACTAACGAGTTGGGAAAGCAAACAATGGCAAAAGATAATAGTATTTTGTCTCCGTATTGTCTAAAATCCTAACATACATGTCAAATGGCTCAGAAAGACACACACACGCACACACACACGCACACACACACACGCACGCACGCACGCACGCACTCACACACACACACACACACACACACACACACACACACACACACACACACACACACACACACACACACACACACACACACACACACACACACACACACACACACACACACACACACACATGTACAACTTGTGAGGACACAGTCCCATTCAAAATCCTATTTTCCCTAACCCCTAACCTCTAACCCCTAACCCTTACCCTAACCTTACCCTAACCTGGTCCCCACAAGTATAGTTAAACATGTCCACCCTCACACACACACCCTCACACACACATATACTACATGTTCTTCTAGCAATCCTTGCCGTTATTGTGCGGTAGTGATTGAAGTGTAGCAGTAGTGAGTGAATTGGGCATGACATACCAAAACTCCCAACGGCTGTCAGTCCTATCGTCTTTCTGCTGAGATGAGCTGTTTCT
This sequence comes from Salvelinus alpinus, assembly GCF_045679555.1. Lineage (NCBI taxonomy): Eukaryota > Metazoa > Chordata > Actinopteri > Salmoniformes > Salmonidae > Salvelinus > Salvelinus alpinus. The sequence continues at coordinate 61,423,421 of NC_092095.1, read as the reverse complement.
CTAAACCCTGTGTGGAATGGAACAGAATAGAATGGTGTGACTGCAGGAAGGACCAGGGTTGATCCTGACTGTAGGAGTAGAGTGCTCATACACGCTCTCAAGTGTAATGCCTATGGAAACTGTTGTCGGGGGAACAGCACAGAGCTATTCCACTATACTCAACTCAAAGTCCTATATGTTGTTGCCATGTTGGGGGGAGAATGCCTAGCAACTGTGTGTGTGTGTGTGTGTGTGTGTGTGTGTGTGTGTGTGTGTGTGTGTGTGTGTGTGTGTGTGTGTGTGTGTGTGTGTGTGTGTGTGTGTGTGTGTGTGTGTGTGTGTGTGTGTGTGTGTGTGTGTGTGTTTCTGTAAGTGTGCGTGTGCCTGTGTGTACATGCAACGTTTTCCTCAGTGAGCCAATGAAGCCAGTGGGTTTTCTGTCGGTCTGCTCCCTTAGAGAATGAAGACAGCAACAGCAGCAGTAATCATTTCCTTTAGTGGTAATCCCTGGGCCTTTAGACTGGCAGCCCAGACACTATAGCGCTTCAAGTGAGGAAAGAACCTTAATTACAAATAAAACAGGAAGCTATTTGATACGTATGTTGCTCCTCATTTGGCAGCTTTTGAGGCTTTTGTAATGAATATTGTCATTGGTGTTAGTTACATAATGGGAACATGACTCGGTGGTCTGCCTGTAATATTGTCATTGGTGTTAGTTACATAATGGGAACATGACTCGTGGTCTGTCTGTAATATTGTCATTGGTGTTAGTTACATAGTGGTCTGTAAGAGCAGTGGGAGCAGTTTCCCATTATACTGACTTCTAGTTTCATACAGGGCTATTCCCCTGTAGCTAAATTCAAGGAGCAATAACCTTACCCCTAACATTAACCATACACTCTAACCCTCAGCCTATCATATCCTAACCTTAACAACTTCTTCTAGGTTAGCAAATGTTGCTACCGCAACAATGAGCCAATGCAATTCAAGCTAGGACACAATGTAGGTACTGCCAACCAATCAAAACACAGAATCATAGGTGATCATTAGCCACATTCTCATTTCTGTGTTAGGCCTTCATATCTCCTATTAGATATTTGTCAATTAGTAAAGTGTTACTTATAAATGTTCTCCTGACTCCGCGGTGTACATCTGGGATCTCTCATTAAGATGACGTGTCACATAATTAATGCCTCTGCTTGCCAAGTTAACACTCAATTAGTGACATTGCAGATGAAATGTGAGAAGTGGTGTTAATGGGATGGGAATCACACACACTTTGGTAGGAGTGAGGAAAGAAAGTGAGACTATCTTGTATCTTCTTGGTTTCCAGTGTTTTGCCTCATCTAAGGACAGTTTAATGTAGGCAACCTACACAGTTTGACATACTCTCTGCGTTCTATTTAAATCAACGTGTCAACTAATCATCAAGCCCTCAAGGAACTGAATGAGGCGTGTTTGTCCAGGGCTGCAACTAAACTGTGTAATGTTGTGGGTACTGGAGAAACAGGGTTGGGAACCACTGTTGTCTATCATTTGACTGAGTGTTATGGTAAACATATTAACTAGGCCTGTGTTTCTATGGTTATCCTCAAGTAGAAACATTTTTCTTTCCTGGAGAAGATTCCTGTATTTTGTCTCTCCTGATATTATGTTTGACAGTATGAGAGTGACTGTCTTGACAAGGACGAGGATACTTCAACGACATGTCAAACCTTCCCCAGGTTGTCCTAAAGCGATAAGAAGCTAGCGACGACGGTGGATGGGGCTACTGCATAATTTATAGCTTGTAGAAATCCATTTGTGGCATAAATGACTTTGATGTTAATTAGTTGTAGATTGGGCATCCAACAAAAGGTGCAGTCAGTAAGCACAATCTGTTCTGAGGAGAGAAGCTGGCTGCAACTCAGACATAAATAGCTCAAGCAGTGATGTTTTAAATGACATTTCATAGAAAAAACACATCCCTATACAGTGCATTCGAAAAGTATTCAGACCCCTTGAATTTTTCCAAATTTTGTTACGTTACAGCCTTATTCTAAAATGGATTCAATCGTTTTTTCCCCTCATCAATCTACACACAATACCCCATAATGACAAAAACAGGTTTTTAGAAATGTTTGCAAAAATAAAATAAAATAATGAAATATCACATTTACATAATTGTTCAGACCCTTTAAGTACTTTGTTGAAGCACCTTTGCCAGCAATTACAGCCTCGATTCTTCTTGGGTATGACGCTTCAAGCTTGGTACACCTGTATTTGGGGATTTTCTCCCATTCTTCTCTGCAGATCCTCTCAAGCTCTGTCAGGTTGGATGGGGAGCGTTGCTGCACAGCTATTTTCAGGTTTCTCCAGAGATGTTCGATTAGGTTCAAGTCCGGACTCTGGCTGGGCCACTCAAGGACATTCAGAGACTTGTCCAGAAGCCACTCCTGCATTGTCTTGGCTGTGTGCTTAGGGTCGTTGTCCTATTGGAAGGTTAATCTTCACCCAGTCTGAGGTCCTGAGCGCACTGGAGCTCTGTCAGAGTAACAATCGGGCCCTGTCACCATTGCTCAGTTTGGCCGGGCGGCCAGCTCTAGGAAGAGTCTGGTGGTTCCAAACTTCTTCCATTTAAGAATGATGTAGACCACTGTGTTCTTGGGGACCTTCAATGCTGCAGAAATGTTTTGGTACCCTTCCCCAGATCTGTGCCTCGACACAATCCTGTCTCGGAGCTCTACGGACAATTCCTTCGACCTCATGGCTTGTGATACCTTATATAGACAGGTGCCTTTCCAAATCATGTCCAATCAATTAAATTTACCACAGGTGGACTCCAATCAAGTTGTAGAAACATCTTAAGGATGCTCCTGAGCTCAATTTTGAGTTTCATAGCAAATGGTCTGAATACTTACGTAAATAAGGTATTTCTGTTTTTTATTTGTAATAAATTTGCAAAAATTTGTTTTCGTCTTGTCATTATGAGGTATTGTGTGTAGATTGATCAGGAAAAAATATAATTTAATCAATTTTAGTCTGTAACGTAACAACATGTAGAAAAAGGGAATGGGTGTGAATACTTTCTGAATGTACTGTATATCGAGATTTGGAAGGGGATCAACAAAAGAGAATGTCATAAACTCAAGGGATTTGTATCTGGCTGTGCCGTTGTTCCCTCTACTGGTGAACTTGGGAAGTGTGGACGTTTCCAGGCGATTAATGTGATTCTGCATTAGTGTCCCTTCACCTTCTCTCACTCTCTCTCTCTCTCTCTCTCTCTCTCTCTCTCTCTCTCTCTCTCTCTCTCTCTCTCTCTCTCTCTCTCTCTCTCTCTCTCTCTCTCTCTCTCTCTCTCTCTCTCTCTCTCTCTCTCTGTCTCTCTCCCCAACCCTCCCTCCCTCCCTCCCTCCCTCCCTCCCTCCCTCCCTCCCTCCCTCCCTCCCTCCCTCCCTCCCTCCCTCTCACCCACTCTCCCACTCTCCCACTCTCTCTCTGTATCTCTCGCCAACTCTCCCACTCTCTCTCTCGCTAACTCTCCCTCTCTCTCACACACACACACACACACCGGTCTACCCTCGGTCAGAGGGATAGCTTACCATTTCTGAGCTCATTTTGGTGTGTTAATGGAAATTGATTGTGCTGCTTCCAGCCTTCTCTGTCATGACAAGTTATTTTAGTGGCACTAAAGGAGGCTTATGCACAAGTTTAACGGGAGAACAAAACAGTGACTTGGGGCATATTTTCAACATAGCAAAGCTCTGGTTTATTTATGAAATGCCAACGTTACAGTCAGAGAAAGAACTCTAGCACGGGCCAGTAGAGAGAAATCGTGTTGTTGTTTTCTTCCCCATCCCCTTTCACTAAAGCTAGGCCTTTACAGTGTTGAGTAATTGCTTTCTAGTTTTACACAGGCGCTGCCCGTCGCCTGTCAAATGGTGCTGTAGGTGAATGGCTCTCCAGGCTATTTGAAGTTATAATTGCCGGCTTGATTTGTAGTCTTCCAGGGTCATCGTTCCAGCCAGTTGTACCATGACAGCACTACAGCCCCCAATAAAGAGAACAAGCAAAACACATTTCCCCCATCACAAACTGATCAGCTTTTATCCAACCCTGCGGGAATGGGATTTACTAAGGGGAAGTAAATCAATTGCTTATTTGGTTTACACCCATGTAGTGTACGTTTCACAGTACGGGTTAGTACCAGAAAAACACAGTAGTTCTCTCGACCAAACAGACAGGTAATACGTTTCCAGTCCAGTTGTTCATCAATTTGACTGCTAGAAGGTAAACAAAATGATCTTATCTCTCGCTCAACTGACATTTTTCTGTCTGTGGAGCTGTAGTGAAGTGCTCATGTCTAAACTGCATTAGGACTTCAGCTGAAGGTCTTCTGAGGGTCTTCTGAGAGTCTTCTGAGGGTCTTCTGAGGGTCTTCTGAGGGTCTTCTGAAGGTCTTCTGAAGTTCTTCTGAGGGTCTTCTGTGGGTCTTCTGAGGGTCTTCTGAGGGTCTTCTGAAGGTCTTCTGAGGGTCTTCTGAGGGTCTTCTGAGGGTCTTCTGAAGGTCTTCTGAGGGTCTTCTGAGGGTCTTCTGAGGGTCTTCTGAAGTTCTTCTGAGGGTCTTCTGAGGGTCTTCTGAGGGTCTTCTGAGGGTCTTCTGAAGGTCTTCTGAAGGTCTTCTGAGGGTCTCCTGAGGGTCTTCTGAAGGTCTTCTGAGGGTCTTCTGAGGGCCTTCTGAAGTTCTTCTGAGGGTCTTCTGAAGGTCTTCTGTGGGTCTCCTTCTGAAGGGTGTGTTAGTCTCATTTGATGGGATTTGGTTGTTGTTCCCACTGGCAAGGTTCTACATTAGCTGTTGACTGTATCTCTGGCCTGATCATAAACTCTCCGTTCTTTCTTTGTAGCGTGTATCTGTCCATCTTCCTCTTTTACCTCTCTCACTTTCTCTCCTCCTTCCTCTCCCTTCCATTCTCCAAATCTCTCTCTCATTCTCTCTCTCTCTCTCTCTCTCTCTCTCTCTCTCTCTCTCTCTCTCTCTCTCTCTCTCTCTCTCTCTCTCTCTCTCTCTCTCTCTCTCTCTCTCTATCTCTAAATCCCTCTCTCCTTCCTCTCCTCTCCTCAACCATTTCATCCACTCTCTTCCATCAGGTTGTCATCCGCACTCCACTTATTTTGTCCTAATCGCGACACTGTTAAAGTCCTCCGTGTGACAAGCCGCCCACTTCAAAAGGTCTCCCTTCCTCCCGGCCGCCACAACAGCCTCGACCAGCCAATTACCCGCAGTCGCTGGTCTGACAATACCGCCCACTGCGTCATCGTTGTTACGAGAGATGAGAAATGAACAAAGCCCATAGGTGGTGTGGATTAATTATAGCTGGCCTGGTCGCTGGAGCTGTCCACGGGCATGGAGAGGGGCGAGGGGGGCGAGAGCGGGGGGGTTGTCTTAACACCGATGAAGCTGTCAGGGGGTGTCAGGCACGGCTGTGGGCCCTCTCACACCCCCTGCTGCGCCCAAGCCTGTGTGACTGACCGTTGGGTGCTGGGAGTAGCGTGCACAGCAGCACGCCTCATCACACGGGTCACCGGTCATGGCTGTCTGTAACGGTAATGACACAGAGCGCCGCGTCACCGCAGCGTCGACCCTCCAGACCTTCAGATTTATCACGCTACTCTGAATAACAGGCCAAATTAGCCAATGCAAATAGGAATGGGAGGGAAGGAACAGATCAACAGCTGGGGGAGACTGTACAACAGTAATCACTGACTGCTGTGGCATGTAAAACTCTGTCACACGCAGCTAGACGTATCAGGACTGTATGGAAACAGTAGAGGAAGAGGAGGGATCCTTCAGGCTAGACTACAACGGTCCAAAGGCCTGCTGAGCTCAGACACAACAATAGGTATGTGCTGTGAAAGACATAAGTAGGCCCATGTTTATATTACATTTCTTTTAGCCCCAATGAGTGTTCCCATAGTCTGTCTGTCTTCCTGCTTTATCAGGGCAGAGGATGTCTTGTGGGTTGTACCACTTACAGCCTGTTGACCTTTACAATCTTACATTAAGTACATCTGTATTACCTTCCGGCCCATTCCGCAGCGTAAGCCCTTTGTTTCTGTGTATTTAACGCAATAATGGCTATCGACAAGATCGTTTGACATAAGTGGGCGACGGACAGAGTCTCAACGGGCAAAAAGGTTTAGTTCACCTATAGGAGACAATTGCTCAGTGTTACCGGGTAGAAGATTACCGCAGTGCCACATAGCCCTTTAATCCTACAGCTGGCCTCGTCATTAATCTGATGTTTAAATGGCCCACTCTTAACATCTGCCCAGCCCAGGTCACTCTGTTATGGGCTCACATGGCTCCCAGATCTATTATGAGATGTCAGCATTAAAAGGGCCAAGGCAAGTCAAAAGGCCTAGGGTGAGAGGTTCATGCAAAGTTATGGAGAAAGGGTTAAAACCCCAGATTAAATGTTCAACTGAATGATTGCAATATCTGTGTTATCACCTTGCCAGCCCAGCCAGTGGTTATATAACAGAGCTACAGTGTTACTGCATGGTTGTGTGTTGAGACCTGGAGAGCTAGAGGACTGAGTGTACTAAGCTCTCAGAGACAGAGAGAGTAGTGGCTGTGCACCGTGCAGCGGTGGCATTGCTGTTCCCACGGGGCCTGGCGAGATGTAGGGCACCACGGTGGTACTGACTAGCTGGCACTGCCCCTGGTGCTGCGTCCGCTCTACTCTACCCACTGACCTGTTTGAACAGCTGTAGCTGCTTGGCACTGCCCGTCTCTGGAGATTAACTGTGGGCATGTACACTGGCACAGAGGCTGAGGCTGAAATTACACCCTATTGCCTATATAGTGCACTACTTTTGACCTTCACACGTAGGGTCAAAAGTATCCTATATAGTGCGCTCAATAGGCAATAGAGTGTCATTTCGGATGCACCCGGAGACTGGCAGAGAGAGAGAGGGTTATAGCCCTGCTCGAAGGGAGGCGGACCGCAGGCACAGGCGCACAACCACAATGCATCCTGGGAGTGACTGACAGTGACCTGACCAGACAGGACAGGGGCTTACAGAGGCTTATCATCTCAGCCTCATATCTGCCCCGCAATGCCAGTTGATCCAGATCACATGACCCATTTCCAGGGGTCATGCCTCGTGTTTGAACCCGTGGTACTGCAGACTACAAGGTCGGGGACCATTTAGAGCATCACAGTGACCCGCTGAAACATATGTGATTCTGAGTTGGGACATGTATAGCGTGTATGTGAAAACTACTTCTAAGACGCATAAATTCAATGCACAGATCAAATACACTGCTGGAACGCCGATTAATAAGGTGTTTACGTGTCCTAATAATTTAAAAGATGGCTCAGAAAACCAGGTGTTTTAATCGGCGTACACTTACTTCCATTATGACCTTACCCCAATTAAGATAAGCAGAGTAAGGTGTTTACATGACTGTTACATAATCTGCCTACTGCCACAATCAGTTTAATATCTAATTATTAGTGTGCATGGGAACGTACTCAGTGAGTGGACAATAGGTGGAGATAACTGTAGATGTGGGTCGATGGGCTACACTGTAGCAGGACTTTCAAGGGACTACCATCGAAGCGTGAGGTCTCTGACATAACTCAAACGAGGCACCACCCCCGCTGCATGTCAGCACTTTGAATTTTGTTGATGTTACGAAACATTTCGGAACATCATTTGAGAACGTTTCATCATTGAACATGGTCATATTCCAGTGGAGGCTGCTGAGGGGAGGACGGCTCATAATCATTGTCGTAACGGAGCAAATGAAATGACATCAAACACATGGAAACCATGGAAACCATGTGTCTGATATCATTCCCCTGATTCCGCTCCAGTTGTTACCACGAGCCTGTCCTCCCCAAATAAGCTGCCACCAACCTTCTGGGTCATGTTCTTGTTTATGGAAAAACACCTTTTTCTTTGGTGTGTTCAAGAGTTCTATGTTGAATTATTACGGTACTTACAGTAGGTGTATTCTAAAGGGTTTTGAGCGTTCTATTCCACAAATACAGCCTTGGATCATTTTAGCTACAAGTAAACAGTAACAATAGCCAAATGTGTCAGTGCTAAAAACCAAAGCCACCATGTAAACAACATGCCTGATTAAACAATGGCAAACTGCCGTTACTAAGGGAAACCAGGAGATTTGTCCAGAAGACAATGAAGACGGTAGTGTAGACAACACAGCTAGACAGTACTGAAACATCGCTATGGCAGTCTTCCCAGCCTCAGACAATAACGTCTGAGTTCCCAATGGCCCCCTAATCCCTTTTTCTACTACTTTGACCAGAGATATTGTTGCTCAGGACTCTAGTGGAGGAATCCAAGCGTTCAAGGTGGCAGAGTTGTGATACAGTCAATCTCATGAGATGTGCCTGTAGACCGAGAATGAACACACACACACAATCGCTCACTCCAATAAAACAAGCCCTTTACTGTCGGCTGTCAGTTGACTGATCTAAACAGCTCAACACGGACATTCATATTTGTCCTTGGGACAAAACACTCTGTACCAAGTGCAAACCATTTCATTTTATTCCCCAATTGGAAAAACATTCAATCTCCTAATTAAAGATTATATCAGAAACAATTTTGTGTGTGGGGAAAAAATACCCACTAAATTAACTTCAAAGGGTAGTTTTACAAGTGGAACAGGGAAGGAAATCACTCAGTACTTTGGGTAATAACTAAATAGAAGGAAACAGTTATTTGCGGGAGTAAGTTGGACATTTTCAATATCCTTTGCATCAGGCAGGCCCTCTCAAATGACAGCAGTGCTGTGAATGTGGCAATACAGCATGCACAACAAACAGCATTGTCTATTCTGCACGTCTGTTTGCCGCTGCACACACCCTCCCCTCGTTATTATGAAAACAATGCACAATTAAAACAGTCATGATTCATTACTGCAGAGACTGGGTTAACCCATCTGCTTAATTGCAACTTTGGAAAGAATTCCTCACTTCTGTTTGGATATCAAAGCTGCAGCTGAAGACCGTGCAGTAGCAGGGGAAGTGGTTGGTAGACTATCTTCTTCTGTCCTATGATTCGAACCCAGAGAGAGAGACAATGTTCCTCAGTGTTGTATGAGCATCTATGTGGTAGAAGGACATTCTCTCACACCCCTCCTAGGCTTTGCCTCAGTCATTTCCCTGACATGAGCCAAGAGGCCTCTCATGGTACTGAATATGACGGCAGCCATCTTGGATGTTAATATGCCCAAAGAAGCTGGAAGGTGTTGCTTCTCTCCAAAGGCAACAGGTAGAGTTGGGTCCTCAATGCCCATTCACACTGATGTATACATAGTCATAGCCGCTGTCAATTTCTCTGTTTATATTCATTTGAGGCCACAATGAAGCGCGGCTCAAAATAACAGGGAATTTATGACAGCCCAGCGCTCAAGATTAATCAATTTTTTAATTACAGAGAAGTACATAGGTATTGCCAGTCAAGCCTCCAGATTTAAGGTTTAGCCAAATGTTGGCGTTCATTTTAGCATAGCTGCTGAGAGAGCAGTATATGGAGGGGAAACTGGCTGAATCAATAACACATTTTCCCTCCCTTCCTCCCACTCTCCTCCTCTTCATAGAAATCACCTGCATCATTTCTACAACCCAGAGACCAAGACACCAGACCACAGAGAGGCTAAATGAGCATGCTCTCACGTCATGTCAGGGGCTGAACTATGTGTTCATTACAATCACCAGGAACAAATAAAGACAAAAGACAGAGGCACAAAGCAGGGAGCAGGAAGCAGGAAGTTAGCTCTATGCATTGACTCTGCTTTTCACGAGTCACGACGACGTCTGTCCCCCGAGTCTATTTTAACACCAGAAGAGGCACTCTA
>NC_092095.1:61363568-61411068 GCF_045679555.1 Salvelinus alpinus | reverse complement strand
GGGGGAGGGAGGTATGAGCCATGACTATGGTGGGGAGACAGGGGAGGAAGGGAGGTAGGAGCGATGACTATGGTGGGGAGACGGGGGAGGGAGGTATGAGCCATGACTTTGGTGGGGAGACAGGGGAGGAAGGGAGGTATGAGCCATGACTATGGTGGGGAGACGGGGGAGGGAGGTATGAGCCATGACTATGGTGGGGAGACGGAGGAGGGAGGTATGAGCCATGACTATGGTGGGGAGACGGTGGAGGGAGGTATGAGCCATGACTATGGTGGGGAGACAGGGGAGGAAGGGAGGTAGGAGCGATGACTATGGTGGGGAGACGGGGGAGGGAGGTATGAGCCATGACTATGGTGGGGAGACAGGGGAGGAAGGGAGGTAGGAGCGATGACTATGGTGGGGAGACGGTGGAGGGAGGTATGAGCCATGACTATGGTGGGGGGATTGGGGAGGAAGGGAGGTAGGAGCGATGACTATGGTGGGGAGACGGGGGAGGGAGGTATGAGCCATGACTATGGTGGGGAGACGGGGGAGGGAGGTAGGTAGGAGCCATGACTATGGTGGGGAGACAGGTGAGGAAGGGAGGTAGGGAGGTAGGAGCCATGACTATGGTGGGGGGACAGGGGAGGAAGGGAGGTAGGAGCCATGACTATGGTGGGGGGGGGGGGGGGAGGAAGGGAGGTAGGAGCCATGACTATGGTGGGGGAACAGGGGGAGGAAGGGAGGTAGGAGCCATGACTATGGTGGGGAGACAGGGGAGGAAGGGAGGTAGGAGCCATGACTATGGTGGGGAGACGGGGGAGGGAGGTATGAGCCATGACTATGGTGGGGAGACGGGGGAGGGAGGTAGGTAGGAGCCATGACTATGGTGGGGAGACAGGTGAGGAAGGGAGGTAGGGAGGTAGGAGCCATGACTATGGTGGGGGGACAGGGGAGGAAGGGAGGTAGGAGCCATGACTATGGTGGGGGGGGGGGAGGGAGGGAGGTAGGAGCCATGACTATGATGGGGGAATTGGGGGAGGAAGGAGGTAGGAGCCATGACTATGGTGGGGGGGCGGGGGAGGTAGGAGGTGTGTGGTGTGGAGGGGGGGGGGGGGGGCTCGTGTTTTTAGATCATGTTTGTGTTATAGGCAGCTGAGAGTCAGTAATGAGCAGGTGATGATGCAGCCTGAAAGAGAGGTGGCAGAGGAGAGGATCAGACTGGTGTATGTTGTAGATAGACTACAGAGTGATTGGAGAATATGCGTAGCGGAGGCCCATACCTTTCTCCACGTATTATTCCTTTGTCAATAAGAGAATCACTCACTTCCATTTGAAAGACTATTATTTGCTGGGGTAAGGGAGGGCAATTGTACTCTTGAGAGAGCTGGCGTGGGTGCAGACTTTTGTTCCGGTCAAGCAGTACTATACTTGTTCTGAGAGACATACAGTGCCTTCAGAAAGTATTTATACTCCTTGACTTATTCCACATGTTGTGTTACAGCCTGAATTCAAAGGGATTAAAAGTATTTTTTTCACAGTGGTACAACCTCTTTGGACATACTATATATACAAAAGTGTGTGGATACCCCTTCAAATTAGTGGATTCAGCTATTTCAGCCACACCATTGCTGACAGGTGTATAACATCGAGCACAGAGCCATGCAATCTCCAAAGACAATAATTGGCAGTATAATGGCCTTACTGAAGAGCTCAGTGAGCACTCAAGCTTAAGATCACCATGCGCAATGGTGTGGTGTAAAGCACACCGCCATTGGACTCTGGAGCAGTGGAAACGTGCTCTCTGGAGTGATGAATCACGCTTCACCATCTGGCAGTCTGACGGACAAATCTGGGTTTGCTGGATGCCAGGAGAACGCTACCTGCACCAATGCATGGTGCAAACTGTAAAGTTTGGTGGAGGAGGAATAATGATCTGGGGCTGTTTTTCATTGTTCGGCTAGGCCCCTTAGTTCCAGTGAAGGGAAATCTTAACACTCCAGTATACGTGACATTCTAGACGATTCTGTGCTTCCAACTTTGTGGCAACAGTTTGGGGAAGACACTTTCCTGTTTCAGCATGACAAAACCCCCGTGCAAAAAGCGAGGTCCATACAGAAATGGTTTGTCTCACCCAACTACACACAATAACCCATAATGACAAAGTGAAAACATGTTTTTAGAAATGTTTGCACATTTGTTGAAAATTAAATATCACATTTACATAAATTTTGAGTCAATACTTTGCAAAAGCACCTTTGGCGGCGATTCCAGATTTGAGTTGTCTTGGGTATGTCTGTATCAGCATTGAGTTGTCTTGGGTATGTCTGGATCCGCTTTGAGTTGTCTTGGGTATGTCTGTATCAGCTTTGAGTTGTCTTGGGTATGTCTGGATCAGCTTTGAGTTGTCTTGGGTATGTCTGGATCAGCTTTGAGTTGTCTTGGGTATGTCTGTATCAGCTTTGAGTTGTCTTGGGTATGTCTGGATCAGCTTTGAGTTGTCTTGGGTATGTCTGGATCAGCTTTGAGTTGTCTTGGGTATGTCTGTATCAGCTTTGCACATCTGGATTTGGGGATTTTCTCCCATTCTTCCTTTTTATCAAGTCTCTATTCAGTTAGATGGGGAGCGACAGTGAACAGCAATCTTCAAGTCTTTCCACAGATTTTCAATGGGATTCAATTCTGGGCTTTGACTGGACCACTCAAGGACTTTCACATTCTTGTTCTGAAGCCATTCCAGCATTGCTTTGGCTGTATGCTTGGGCTAATTGTCCATTTGTAACATAAACCTTCGCTCCATTCTATGGTCGTTTGCTTTCTGAAGCAGGTTCTCATTAAGGATTTCCCTGTATTTGGCTCCATTCATTGTTCCCTCTATCCTTACCAGTCTCCCAGTTCCTGCTGCTGAAAAGCATCCCCATATCATGATGCTGCCACCAACATGCTTCAAGGTAGGATGGTGTTAGACAGGTGATGAGCTGTGCCAGGTTTTCTACAGACATAGCGCTTTGCATTCAGGCCGAAGAGTTAATTTTGTCTAATCAGACCACATTTGCCTTATGATCTCAGAGTCTTTCACGTGCACTTTTACAAACTCCAGGCATGCTGTCATGTGCCTTTTTCTCAAGAGTGGCTTCCGTCTGGCCACTGTACCATAAAGCCCAGATTGGTGAAGTGCTGTAGAGACTGTTGTCTCTCTGACAGGTTCTCCCATTTCAGCCAAGGAACTCTGTTGTTCTGTCAGAGTGATCATTTGGGTTCTTGGTTACTTCCCTGACCAAGGTCCTTCTTGCCCGGTTGCTCAGTTTGGTCTGGCTAGTTCCATATGTTTTCAATTTCCCAATGATGGAGACCGCTGTGCTCTTGGAAACTTTCAACACTCTAGAAATGGTTTTATACCCTTCCCCAGATATATGCCTCATCACAATTATATCTCTGAGATCTAGGGACAGTTCCTTGGACTTCATCAAATCATATCAAATTGTATTGGTCACATACACATGGTTAGCAGATGTTAATGCGAGTGTAGTGAAATGCTTGTGCTTCAAGTTCTGACAGTGCAGTAATATCTAACAAGTAGTCTGACAAGTTCACAACTTGAATAAGAATATGTACATATAAATATATGGATGCGTGATGGCCGTGCGGCATAGGCAAGATGCAATAGATGGTATAAAATACATTATATACATATGAGATTAGTAATGTAGGATATGTAAACATTATTAAAGTGGGATTATTTAAAGTGACTAGTGATACCATTATTAAATCCATGTATTAAAGTGGCCAGTGATTTGAGTCTGTATGTTGGCAGCATCCTCTCTATGTTAGTGATGGCTGTTTAACAGTCTGATGGCCTTGAGATAGAAACTGTTTTTCAGTGTCTTGGTCCCAGCTTTGATGCACCTGTACTGACCTCGCCTTCTGGATGATAGCGGGGTAAACAGGCAGTGGCTCAGGTGGTTGTTGTCCTTGATGCTCTTTTTGGCCTTCCTGTGATATCGGGTGCTGTAGGTGTCCTGGAGGGCAAGTAGTTTGCCCCAGGTGATGCGTTGTGCAGACCGCACTACCCTCTGGAGAGCCTTGCGGTTGAGGGCGGTGCAGTTGCCGTACCAGGCAGTGATACAGCCCGACAGGATGGTCTCGATTGTGCATCTGTAATAGTTTGTGAGGGTTTTAGGTGACAAGCTGAATTTCTTCAGCCTCCTGAGGTTGAAGAGGCACTGTTGCGCCTTCTTCACCATGCTGTCTGTGTGGGTGGACCATTTCAGTTTGTCTGTGATGTGTACGCCGAGGAACATAAAACTTTCCACCTTCTCCACTATTGTCCAGTCGATGTGGATAGGGGGGTACTCCCTTGTTTTGTTGACATTGAGTGAGAGGTTATTTTCCTGACACACCACACCTCACCTCCTCCCTGTAGGCTGTCTCGTCGTTGTTGGTGATCAAGCCTACCACTGTAGTGTCGTCTGGAAACTTGATGATTGAGTTGGAGGCGTGCATGGCCACGCAGTCATGGTTGAACAGGGAGTACAGGAGAGGGCTGAGAACGCACCCTTGTGTGGCCCCAGTGTTGAGGATCAGCGGGCCTTCACCACCTGGGGGCGGCCCATCAGAAAGTCCAGGACCCAGTTGCACAGGGCGGGGTCGAGGTCCAGGGTCTCAAGCTTAATGATGAGTTTAGAGGGTACTATAGTGTTGAATGCTGAGCTGTAGTCAATGAACAGCATTCTTACATAGGTATTCCTCTTGTCCAGATGGGATAGGGCAGTCTGATGGCGATTGCATCGTCTGTGGACCTATTGGGACGGTAGGCAAATTGGAGTGGGTCTAGGGTATCAGGTAGGGTGGAGGTGATATGATCCTTGACTCGTCTCTCAAAGCACTTCATGATGACAGAAGTGAGTGCTACAGGGCGATAGTAATTTAGTTCAGTTACGTTGCTCTCTTGGGAACAGGAACAATGGTTGCCATCTTGAGGCATGTGGGGATAGCAGACTGGGAAAGTTTCTGCTCTGGTATAGTTTCTGCTCTGCCTGTCAACTGTGGGACCGTATTTAAACATGCCCAAACAATTGAATTGGCCACAGGTGGACTCCACTCAAGTTGTACTGACATCTCAAGGATGATCAAAGGGAATTGGATTCACCTGAGCTCAATTTGGAGTGTCAAAGTGGTGTGAATACTTACATAAATTACATATTTCTTACATATTTCTGTATTTCATTTTCAATAAATTTGCAAACATTTCAAAAAAGATGTTTGCAGTTTGTCATGATGGGGTATTGTGTGTAGATAGGTGAGATGTTGATTTATTTAATCCATTTTGAATGCAGGCTTTAACACAACAAAATGTGGAATAAGTCAAGGGGTATGAATACTTTCTGAAGGCACTGTAGGTAGTGCACAATGTGCCCTTTTAAACAATGTGTGAGATTTAACATGGTTCCATTTCAGGGACCTTAGAGAGAACTTGGAGGATTATTGAAGGTAATTACATGGACATGTTTTGCTTCCCCAGTACCTCTCAGGGTATTGAAGCTACAACCCAAATCCCTGTAATTCTGACGTCAAATAGGCCTTTTCCGTCGGTATTGGTTCAGTATCCGTGCCCCTAGTAACCATACCGCTGGTACAACCTCTCTGAGACATGTATCTCATGAGGCTCCTTTTAAGGAATGTGTTGTTCATTGTCTGAACTGAAGCAACATCAGTTAAATAGTGAAAATATATATGTTGGGTTCTTTAAAATATATTTTTAAAATATTTTATCACTTGGTGTTGCTGCTCTTATTGCATGTATTGGTAACACTTCCTATGAATTACCTCATCATATTTTTTATATATTTTTTTATTTAACCTTTATTTAACTAGGCATGTCAGGTAAGAGCAAATTCTTATTTACAATGACGGCCTACCAAAATGCAAAAGGCCTCCAGCGGAGACAGGGGCTGGGATTAAAAATAAAATTAAAATAAAATATAGGACTAAACACACATCACGACAAGAGAGACCTAAGACAACAACACAGCATGGCAGCAACACATGAGAACACAGCATAGTAGCAACACAACATGACAACACCATTATAGCAACACAACATGGCAGCAGCACAACATGGTAGCAGCACAAAACATGGTACAAACATTATTGGGCGCAGACAACAGCACAAAGGGCAAGAAGGTAGAGACAACAATACATCACACAAAGCAACCACAACTGTCAGTAAGAGTGTCCATGATTGAGTCTAAGGCATTAAAAACATTAAAATGTGTCGTCATGCACAACTTATGTTCTTATAAGTGGTCATTAACATCTACAACTACATTCACTTCCTGTTTTTACCACTATCCTCTCAGATCAACATAGAGTGTTGTATCAGGCTGACTCATACCTTAGTGCCTGGAAGAAGCAAGACTCTCAAAACAAAGAGTCTCATTAAAAGGAGATTACATTAAGAGGTATTGCTCATTAGCACTTCCAGGCAGTCTGCTACAGTCCCTGTATGAAACTCCTACCAGTGTGGATGAAAGGCACACAGCTTAGAGTCTCAAATCAAAATGCAATCTGCTGTGATGTGCTCTGAGCGCTGTCTTTTTGAAGTTGTTGCACATTGTCCGGTCAATAGATGACCAGAGACCACTTACGCTGTTGAAGGCTTTGAAGAGCTTCTGTTTGGTCAAAGTCACAAGCCAGGCCACCTGATGTCTCCTCTAAACATCACCATGAGAATGGGAAAATCTGAATTGCATACTCCTCGCGTCCTCTCCGCTCTCTCCTTGCCTTCTTCTCAAAACCCATTGGAGGAGAAGTTCAGAGGAGAGGGACCTCTGGCTTTCCCATCCAATGGGTTTTGAGGTGAGGAGAGAGGATGTGAGGAGTATGCAATTGAGATTCTCCCTGTGTCTGTCTGTCACCCACTACCCAAGGAGCTTTTAATCAAGTGAAAGCATTTGATATTTTCACATTTTAATCCCATTAATGGATGAGACCTGGAATACTACAGATTAATGTAATTGTAACCCATTCATGTTCATGAAAATATCAAAATATCTATGTTAAAACTAACAAAAGATACTCCTGCTTTTTCCTACATCCTCTTTGTTCCAGAAGTTTGTCTACAACCACATACCCTTTGCAAATTCTCACCAAAACCTGAGGGATCCAATTATATCCCAGCAAAGGAGATGCTGTGCTGTTCGCTTCTGTTCTGTTCAACTAGCGTTTTCACACCTAACCGGAGCAAGAAGGAGTGATTTCACCATGAGTCTTGTTTTAAAGTGTGCTTCTCTTAGAGGGATCAGTGCCACTCTTGTGTTGGGTCCTCTGATGTACGGCCGCCTTTGGGAGAGCAATTCCCCTCCAGCTCAATCCTGACATTTGTTAAAGGATACCCCCCAGAGAGCCTGGCTTCCACCCTGCTAATGATTAGTGTTCTGCTGCTACTGGCTGCACAATGTAGGGCTGTAACTGATGGCAACCTCCAAAAGGGGGAGTGGAGGGATACTTCACACTAATGGCCCCAAATAGACAGAATTAATGGAAAAGGTTGAAGTAGGAAGAAGGAAAAGGGTTTTAAGAATACATTGCAATCCGCCCACCCCCTCACCATTACCACCAGCCATTATTGGAAGCGCGGGGCAGGCACCACTTTACATTCAGCGACGCTAGAAGCTATCTATTCATTTGTTAGGCAGGACTGGTACAGTGTGACTACAATGTAGCATTGTTCCTTAGTTCTGTAACAGTTACGGTCTAGTATATTTATATAACTAGCATGTTGGAGAGAGAGAGAGAGAGAGAGAGAGAGAGAGAGAGAGAGAGAGAGAGAGAGAGAGAGAGAGAGAGAGAGAGAGAGAGAGAGAGAGAGAGAGAGAGAGATAATTACTTGACATATTGAAAATAATTAACAAAAAAACAGAGCAAACTAGAATGCTATTTGGCCATAAACAGAGTAAGGAAAGCTTTGACTATGTACAGACTCAGTGAGCATAGCCTTGCCATTGAGAAAGGCTGCAGTAGGCAGACCTGGCTCTCAAGATAAGACAGGCAACAGTATGTGCGCACTGCCCACAAAATGAGGTGGAAACTGAGCTGCACTTCCTAACCTCATGCCAAATATATGACCATATTAGAGACACATATTTCCCTCAGATTACACAGACCCACAAAGAATTTGAAAACAATTCCAATGTTGATACTCTCCCATATCTATTGGGTGAAATACCACAGTGTGCAATCACAGCAGCAATATTTGTGACCTGTTGCCACAAGAAAAGGGCAACAGGTGAAGAACAAACAAACACCATTGTAAATACAACCTATGTTTATTTATTTTCCCTTTTTTTACTTTAACTATTTGCACATCATTACAACACTGTATATAGACATAATATGACATGTGAAATGTCAAATTCAATGTAAACATGTTTCCCATGCCAATATAGCCCCTTGCGAGAGAGAGAGCGAGAGTGAGCGAGAGAGAGAGAGAGGGACAGAGAACATATATTATTGCAGAGAAATGTAATATTTGTATTGAGCATAAAACTGAAACAGTACAGATTACGGTATATATACTGAATATTCTATATTTATATATTATCTATGGACCAAGAGAATGAATGATGTGGAGTTTCTGCTTGTATCTGAACCAAAACAGTATGCTTTGACAGTTTAACTTAGTGATCAGGCAGATCATGGAGATGGCGCCGATAGAGATGGCAGCTTCGCTTCAAGTCCTTAGGAAACTGTGCAGTATTTTGTTTTTTTATGTAATATTTCTTACATTGTTAGCCCAGAAAACCTTAAGTGTTATTACATACAGCCGGGAATAAGTATTGGATATAAGAGAGACGTCAACTTACCAGCACAACCAGCACTATGACCAGGAATACGACTTTCCCAAGCGGATCCTTTGTCTGCACCTCCCAGGGCATTTGAACTGATTCCAGAGGCCGACCCAAAACAACGCCGTCAGAGGAGAGGGTGCCGGAGCGGTCTTCTAGTGAGGCTTTGGATGCATGCACACCAACTACCGCTTCTGAGTATATTACTTGCTAATGTTCAGTCCCTAGTTAACAAAGTCAACAAAATTAGGGCAAGAGTTGCTTTCCAAAGAGATATCCGGGATTGTAACATACTCTGTTTCACAGAGACATGGCTAGCTGGGGACATGCTGTCGGAGTAAGTACAGCCAACGGGATTTTCAGTGCATCGCGCCAACAGGAACAAACAACTCTCTGGTAAGAACAAGGGCGTGGGTGTATGTTTCATGATTAACGACTTATGGTGTAATTGTAACAACATACAAGAACTCAAGTCCTTTTGTTCACCTGAATTCCTCACAATCAAATGCCGACCGTATTATCTCCCAAGAGAACTCTCCTCGGTTATCGTCACAGCCGTCTACATCCCCCCGCAAGCGGATACCAAGACAGCCATCAAGGAACTTCACTGGACTTTATGCGAACTGGAAACCATATATCCTGATGGGCATTTATTGTAGCTGTGGATTTTAACAAAGCTAATCTGAGAACAAGGCTACCTAAATTCTAGCAGCATATCGATTGCATTACACGAGCGAGTAACACACTCGACCACTGCTACTCTATCATCCATGATGCATACAAGGCCCTCCCCTCCCTCCTTTTGGCAAATCTGACCACGACTCCATCTTCTTGCTCCCCTCCTATAGGCAGAAACTAAAACAGGAAGTGGCCGTGCTTAGGTCTATCCAACACTGGTCTGACCAATCGGATTCCACACTTCAAGATTGCTTCGATCACGTGGACTGGTATATTTTATATATTTTATAAGGAAGTGTATAGGAGATGTTGTACCCACTCTGACTATTAAAACCTTCCCTAACCAGAAACCGTGGATTGATGGCAGCATTCGCGCAAAACTGAAAGCACGTACCACCGCATTTAATCATGGCAAGGCAACTGGAAACATGGCTGAAAACAAACATTGTAGTTATTCCCTCTGTAAGGCAATCAAACAAACAAGTGTCAGTATTGAGACAAAGTGGAGTCACAATTCAACGGCTCAGACAGGAGAAGTATGTGGCAGGATCTACAGACAATCATGGATTACAAAAGGAAAACCAGCCCTGTTGCAGACATCGACGTCTTACTCCCAGACAAATTAAACATCTTCTTTGCGCACTTTGAGGACAATACAGTGCCACCGACACGGCCCGCTACCAAAGACTGTGGGCTCTCCTTTTCTGTGGCCGACGTGAGTAAAGCATTTAAATGTGTTAACCCTCGCAAGGCTGCTGGCCCAGACGGCATCCCTAGCCGTGTCCTCAAAGCATGCGCAGACCAACTGGCTGGTGTGTTTACGGACATATTCAATCAATCCCAGTCTGCTGTCCCCACATGCTTCACGATGGTCACCATTGTTCCTGTTCCCAAAAAAGGTAACTGAACTAAATTACTATCGCCCTGTAGCACTCACTTCTGTCATCATGAAGTGCTTTGAGAGACTAGTCAAGGATCATATCACCTCCACCCTACTAGTCACCCTAGACCCACTCCAATTTGCTTACCGCCCCAATAGGTGCACAGACGATGCAATCGCCATTACACTGCACACTGAATACCTATGTAAGAATGCTGTTCATTGCCTACAGCTCAACATTCAATACCATAGTACCCTCCAAACTCATCATTAAGCTTGAGACCCTGGGTCTCGACCCCGCCCTGTGCAACTGCGTCCTGGACTTCCTGACGGGCCGCCCCCAGGGGGTGAATGTAGGAAACAACATCTCCACTCCGCTGATCCTCAACACTGGGGCCCCACAAGGGTGAGTTCTCAGCCCTCTCCTGTACTCCCTGTTCAACCATGACTGCATAGCCATGCACGCCTCCAACTCAATCATCAAGTTTGCTGACGACACTACAGTGATAGGCTTGATCACCAACAACGACGAGACAGCCTACAGGGAGGAGGTGAGAAACAGGGAAGGGTAGTCAGGTAGCTCTAGAACCCTACAGAGACAGGGAAGGGTAGTCAGGTAGCTCCAGAACCCTACAGAGACAGGGATTGAGAGGCAGCTCCAGAATCCTATGGAGATAGGGAAGGTTGTGTAGGTAGGTGGCTCCATCCAGGTCCAGCTACATCTCTAGCCAGTCCCTGAGGAGAACCTACAATACAGTACCTACTCTGTGTGTGTGCATCTGTGTCTGTGAATGTCTGTAGTCATCTCAAAGAAGAAATTACAATCAGGTAAATCCATAACTGGTTACATCAATGGTAATGTGTGATATGAATTTTCTGTTTGAATCTCACCAAGCAATCCATTATTAATATTCTGCCTCGCAGTCAATACCAATGGATTTAGGAAACTCTGAATACATATTGTGTTTGGCCTATCATTGGTCAATGTTGAGTCCACTGTGGTATTACTATGAGTTCTCATCAAAGCAAAGTACTGCTCAGTTTCTCTCTTTCGGTTATCAAAACTATGGTCACCCTCCTGCCAAAACGCCGTCCACAGACTTTTTGTACCCTGTTCATACCTGCCTGTTCATGCCTGCCTGTTCATACCTGCCTGTTCATGCCTGCCTGTTCATACCTGCCTGTTCATGCCTGCCTGTTCATACCTGCCTGTTCATACCTGCCTGTTCATACCTGCCTGTTCATGCCTGCCTGTTCATACCTGCCTGTCCATGCCTGCCTGTTCATACCTGCCTGTTCATGCCTGCCTGTTCATACCTGCCTGTTCATGCCTGCCTGTTCATACCTGCCTGTTCATGCCTGCCTGTTCATACCTGCCTGTTCATGCCTGCCTGTTCATACCTGCCTGTTCATGCCTGCCTGTTCATGCCTGCCTGTTCATGCCTGCCTGTTCATGCCTGCCTGTTCATACCTGCCTGTTCATGCCTGCCTGTTCATGCCTGCCTGTTCATACCTGCCTGTTCATGCCTGCCTGTTCATGCCTGCCTGTTCATGCCTGCCTGTTCATACCTGCCTGTTCATACCTGCCTGTTCATGCCTGCCTGTTCATGCCTGCCTGTTCATGCCTGCCTTTTCACGCCTGCCTCATGTTGGACTTTTTCGGGAACGACTGTGTTTTCTTTTTCATGTCGTGATTAAACAACATTTTCAATGCATATTTCATAAAGAAGAAGGTAATTAACATAATGAGATTTTCCGTGAGCGGAGCTCTGCTCGTGCTCCCGCCAGGGAAACATTTCGTGGATCGAGGCTCTAGTTTGAGTTCGTATCTAACGAGTTTTGGTGTCACGATTTGGTCTCGGCCCTCTCTCTCTCTGCAAATGGGGACGGTGTCGTGGTTTGGCTCATTAGTCATGAATTGAGACGGCACCACATTATCACTGCGTGATGGAGAGTCATTTCACACAGTCACCAGAGAATAGACTTTAATGTGTCAAATGAGAACCGTTGACTCCCAAATGTCATCCATTTTGCTCCAAAGATGTTATTTTTCACGAAGACTGTATATGGTACATCAATGACCTTTTTCAGTCCTGCTTTTGGCTCACCAAGATGCAGTTGCAAAGCGGTATGGACCATGCCAAATTGTTGCAACACTGGATAGAAAGACACAGGTATCCCCCCAAAAAGATTTAGTGAAGGCTGTTTGTACCTGATGATAAATGAACACATTCAACTGCTGTTCTTTAATGAGCAAGCAGACTAGACTGGCAACACATACAGGAAACACCACACAGTGTACCTCCACCTCTGACTACTACCTACTCTAGAGCTGCCGTGTTGTTTTGTGCCAGAATTCATGCCCCAATAAGAGTTTCTCCCTGACCGTTTTCAGACTGAGTGTTCATACTCTTACTACTCTTTCAAAAAGTATCTTAGATATGAGGACTTTCCTATGCCACTTTGAAGAGGGTGCCCAATTAAGCACTAATGATCATGGGATGGCCCTAAGTGCAGATCTTTTGTTACTTCTCGCTAGGCCTAATTGGGGCTGGTGTATTCCAATGGGGGTCGAAACAGACAGGAAACCAGTATCTTCAACATGGGGGATAATCTGTGACCTCTCATAGCTACGATTTTATCATCGCTGCAGTATCAAACAAGTGTTCATTAATTATGCATATCTACAGTAGAACATGGGGGGGAGAAGAGATAATTGCTGATCAGAAGAAGATTTTACTTGTCTCATAGGAAATATGTTACATAAGAAACCTTCCATTAATGATCAGTTTGAATTCAGGTCTAAGGGAAGACCCAACTAGTTTTGTCATTGTACTAGATTGCTTTTGTCCCTTCTTATAACTGTTATATGCACCGTGCATGTGTTCATGTGCTGTTTAATGTACAGCTGACCTCTTTATCTGATGCCTTCGCTGCAGAAGACCTTGACCTTGACATTGTGAATAAGGAGCATGATTAGTCATTACTTTTGGTAAATATTACATGTGAAGCTATAGAAGCAGATAAAAAGCCGAACACTCTATTGGACAGAGAACATTAGTTGACAAGAAGGATAACAAGAACAGCTCTTAATTTGACCAACAGCAGGAAGATAATCCTGCAGCAACAGGAAATGTGAATTATTGTGTGGATTATAATTAATGGATATTTTTGTAGGGGGTGATACATTTTTAGTTAGGGCAAATCAAGTCTGACACAAGTGGAAATTGCAAACTTTAGAAGCCTTTTTAAACCTTGACTACACTACAAGTTTTCATTTCCTGCTGTGATCAAATTAAGATTCAACATCTGAATAAGAGTATGAAGTATCTAAAGCACTTCCTGGGTTCCTACCTCCTCTTTTGTAAAGCCTATTTATGTTGCCACTGCATCTTACGGTATACAGTGCCACCACCACCACCAGTTATTTGCCTCTGAGTTAAAGGCTTTGAACAACAATGACAGATACATACAAATACAGATTTCAGTGATGCCATATGTTGTACCCAAGAGTATGTTTCATTGCAGCGCGGATACATTGTTTTAAGTTTATGGTAAATAGGCTAGCACTTCACAGAATATGGATATTAGATGTATTCTCTTGGTGTAGTCTGAGAATACACTGAGACTAAACCGAGCGTAGTCACTTTAAATGCATCCGGAGCGTATATGCGTAGGAAACCAGGCGGCTGAAAAACGAGCGTCCTGTCAGCTTGGTACGATTAAGCTCATCATGACAGGATAGCACTTCCAGTCACACACTACATATTTCCCCTTGTCCTCCCTCTGTTGCTGGCTTGATCCATCTAACTCAACATCGAGGTTGAAGGAAATTCACCAATGGATTATTTATAGGTATTTTGTTCTGCTGTGACGAGTCGTCGGATTAATCTGACATATGAATCTGACATATGTAAATAGCTGCTAAGATATCCGTGAACGGTACTGAAGACCTTCCCTACATAACAGGGAATAAACCGGGGTTTGGGGTAAATACCCATCCAACCTGAATCAGTGTTCACACTGTAGCACAGCCAGTCTAGTCACTGACGTGCTTGGTCCACAAGGTACTGAAGCCGTTAGCTGGGATTAGAAACGGTTGCCAGGGTAAAGTTTTGAAGTAGACTGATGTTGGAGGCTTTTGGAGAAGGGGATATCCTTCAACAGTTTCCCTCTGTCTACTGCTTCTACTTCCATACTGTGTCCGCACTGTATTCTCATCTCACTCTTCAACGCTGTGCTCGGGTTTATCAAGACATTTTGATAAGTATATGGCTCAATGGACAAATGTCAGAAGTGTGGAAATGAATTGTAATGTGTGTTTTCTTTTTATCTTCCAGCGCCTCTGACAGACAAGCCTCCAAAGATCCTGTTCCCTTCAGAAAGCAAACTCAGCATCCTGGAGCTGCAGACAGGTAAGACACCAACGGGTTTATGTTCCCAGACAAGCACTGTCTCTGTGTGCTACTTTAACCAAATATATGGCCACTATTAGTACCACAGTACTGTTTAACTTAGTAGATCATTTTACAAGGGGATATTTGCATTGATTCAAGATGGGTAGGCTTTACACTCAGTTTAGCCTGCTGTGAATAGAAAACCATCCAGTGTGGTTGTTACTGAGATTACTGGGACAACTTACACTGAGTGTACAGAAACTGCTCTTTCCATGACACAGACTGACCAGGTGAATCCAGATGAAGCTATGATCCTTATTGATGTCACCTGTTAAATCCACTTCAATCAGTGTAGATGAAGCGGAGGAGACAGGTTAAAGAAGGATCTTTTTGCTTTGAGACAATTGAGACATGGATTGTGTATGTGTGCCATTCAGAAGGTGAATGGGCAAGACAAAAGATTTAAGTGCCTTTGAACGGCGTTTGGTAGTAGGTGCCAGGCGCACCGGTTTGAGTGTGTCAGTTTCATGTGTGTATCAAGAATGGTCCAGCACCTAAAGGACATCCAGACAACTTGACACAACTGTGGGAAGTATTGGAGTCGTGTTGTATTCGGTGCCTGTGACTAATAAACTTCGATTTGATTTGAGTCACATGGGCCACTCAGTATAGTCCACTCAGTATATATCACACTACTTGATATGAAAGATAAAATTGCCAGCCATGCTTTATTTGGAAGGAATTAACTTGGACACAGGGAGAACTTGAGAGCCCTGCAGCGATCCGACATGTTTAATTCTGTATGTTCTCTGAATGGCGAAAAGCATCTGATCTGGTTTACCTCAACATACAACATGGACGCTGTCTGTGTTTGATCACCTGGATAATATGGGGAATGAACCTTTCTGTCATTTAAGATGGGTTGATGTTAGTATTCCTGCTGATGATTGGCCTGGATCGCTACTGGAGCGACTGAGCATGAATGATGCTCTTTAGTGTGCCTAACCAGCCGCTCATCACAGGGATACATGGGATACTTCCTGCCACGCTGTGATTGGCCCAGAGCACAAGCAGCTGCGGAGGGAGAGAAAATGGGTCATGATGGAGGTTTCCCTCTGATGTAAATGTGTCACGGTGATGAACACAGGAGGCGGAGGTACAACGTGGCAATCAGGAAAAGAGGTGCGAGTCATTATGTGGTTTAAAATGGTGCCAGATAAAATCTGGGCTGGGTTTATCAGATAAAATGTTTGGGGATGGAGGGTGATTCTACGCAGTCCATTCACTGACAGTGCTAAGGCCAGAAGCTTATAGGCTATACTGAGCAACTAAGGCAGCAGTCAAATCACAGATTTTATTTTTTTTACTTCCCTGAAGGTTTCTGCATTTTCTGACTGAGAAAATTCACTGTTGATCTCCTCTGTATCCAAACATGTTTCAATATGGAAGAGATCAGGTTTTGAACTACAGTGTAACTGGATTGGTGGGGGTCCTGTGTTTTAATGCTCACCCGTGCTTTGATATGGTTTCCCAGTCACATATTCATAATATATGTGGGG
This sequence comes from Salvelinus alpinus, assembly GCF_045679555.1. Taxonomy (NCBI): domain Eukaryota; kingdom Metazoa; phylum Chordata; class Actinopteri; order Salmoniformes; family Salmonidae; genus Salvelinus; species Salvelinus alpinus. The sequence goes on along the minus strand of NC_092095.1, from coordinate 61,394,729 downwards.
GAGCCTGTTTGAAGTTCCAGCTATACAAAATCCTGTCACTTACTCTCATCGTCACAGTAACATGTTCATGTCACCACCTCAGACAGGGTAGTAAGTAAGGGGGTAGAACGTGGAGAGGGGAGGAGAGGGGGTGGAGAGGGGAGTGAGGGGGTGGAGAGGGGAGAGAGGGGGTGGAGAGGAGAGAGAGGGGAGAGAGGGGGTGGAGAGGTGAGAGAGGGGGTAGAAAGTGGAGAGGGGTTGGAGAAGGGAGAAAGGGGAGTGAGGGGGTGGAGAGGGGAGGGTGGGAGAGGGGGTGGAGAGAGGAGAGAGGGGAGAGAGGGTGTAGAGGGGAGGGGTGGAGAGGGGAGAGAGGTGTTTGAGAGGGGGTAGATAGGGGCTAGAGTGGGGAGAGAGGATGGAGAGGGGAGAGAGGGGGTGGACGGGGAGTGAGGGGGTGGAGAGGGGAGGGTGGGAGTGGGGGTGGAGAGGGTGTAGAGGGGAGAGGTGGGAGTGGGGGTGGAGAGGGGAGAGAGGGGATGGAGAGGGGGTGGAGAGGGCAGAGAGGAGAGAGAGAGGGGATGGATAGGGGTGGAGAGGGGAGAGAGAGTGGATGGAGAGGGGAGAGAGAGGGGGTGGAGAGAGGGGATGAAGGGGGGGTGGAGAGGGGAGAGAGAGAAGAGAGATGGGAATGTTTAATATTCATTCCCTCATAAAATATAGAAACATAAATGGCTACAGTTGACAGTTAATTAGGCGAGCACGAGAAAAGGAGGAAGAGAAGAGAGGAGGAGGGAGGGAGAAAGGGAAGAATAGAGAGAGGAGGAGTGAGGGAGAGAGCAGGAGTGAAGGAGGGAAGGAAGGATGATGAGAGATGGAGGAAACGAGAGGAGAGTAATGGGGGGACAGGAAAAATGACAGAAGAGACAGCAGGGAGGAAGGGAGAGGAGAGATGGAGAAAGAGGAGAAGGAATGGAGGAGGACAGGAGATGAAAAGAGAGGGAGCCGTAAACTGCAGGCCCAAATTAATCAACACCTATTTTTTCTTTTACCATTTCACAATCGATTCCCTAATAGTTATTTAATTAAAACGGATTGTATAAATGCTTGCTGTGGCCCTGGGTGGGCAGCATTACTGTGTCTCCTCAAGGCCCGCCCAGCAGAACAAATCAGATACATCATTGTGTCGGTGAGTCTGTTACACCATTAGATGCATTATGTTCACAGTGTTGCATTGTGGGACTGTATCCTCCTTGTTAACGCACTCTAGGTGTGTTCTCATGAGAGATTAGTCAGCAGAGGAAATGGTGAACCTGTATTGACCTTTGGCAGCCTAAAGAAGTGATGACATGTTTGCCTGCTAATGTAAATAACATCCCACCCTTTCTAAAAGTAGACCAAACAAAAAGTAATGTGTTTCACCGCGGTCCTGATCCAGTGTCTGTATTTTCCCAGGGATGGATGTTTCATGATGCTTTTATCATAATGCTCTTAGTATAGTCAGTGAGTACAACAATGTACAGTACCTTCTATCCAATGAGAATAGTGGTGACTCAGAGACCCCATTTAGGAGCACCCTCCCTCCCACTCCCCCACCCCTTCATAAAGAGGAGCACCCTCCCACTCCCCCACCCCTTCATAAAGAGGAGCACCCTCCCTCCCACTCCCCCAACCCTTCATAAAGAGGAGCACCCTCCCACTCCCCCACCCCTTCATAAAGAGGAGCACCCTCCCACTCCCCCACCCCTTCATAAAGAGCAGCACCCTCACACTCCCCCAACCTACCCCTTCATAAAGAGGAGCATCCTCCCACTCCCCCACACCCACCCCTTCATAAAGAGGAGCACCCTCCCACTCCCCCACCCCTTCATAAAGAGGAGCACCCTCCCACTCCCCCACCCCTTCATAAAGAGCAGCACCCTCACACTCCCCCAACCTACCCCTTCATAAAGAGGAGCATCCTCCCACTCCCCCACACCCACCCCTTCATAAAGAGGAGCACCCTCCCACTCCCCCACCCCTTCATAAAGAGGAGCACCCTCCCACTCCCCCACCCCTTCATAAAGAGCAGCACCCTCACACTCCCCCAACCTACCCCTTCATAAAGAGGAGCATCCTCCCACTCCCCCACACCCACCCCTTCATAAAGAGCAGCACCCTCACACTCCCCCAACCTACCCCTTCATAAAGAGGAGCACCCTCACACTCCCCCACACCCACCCCTTCATAAAGAGCAGCACCCTCACACTCCCCCACACCCACCCCTTCATAAAGAGGAGCACCCTCACACTCCCCCAACCCTTCATAAAGAGCAGCACCCTCCCACTCCCCCACACCCACCCCTTCATAAAAAGCAGCACCCTCACACTCCCCCACCTCCACCCCTTCATAAAGAGAAGCACCCTCCCCCACCCCCACCCCTTCATAAAGAGGAGCACCCTCCCACTCCCCCACCCCTTCTTGAAGAGGAGCACACTCCCCCACCCCTTCATGAAGAGGAGCACACTCCCACTCCCCCAACCTACCCCTTCATGAAGAGGAGCACACTCCCCCACCCCCAACCTACCCCTTCATGAAGAGGAGCACCCTCACACTCCCCCACCCCCACCCCTTCATGAAGAGGAGCACACTCCCCCACCCCCACCCCTTCATAAAGAGGAGCATCCTCCCCCAACCCTTCATGAAGAGGAGCATCCTCCCCCAACCCTTCATAAAGAGGGGCATCCTCCCCCAACCCTTCATAAAGAGGGGCATCCTCCCCCACCCCTTCATGAAGAGGAGCATCCTCCCACTCCCCCACCCCTTCATAAAGAGGAGCACCCTCACACTCCCCCACCCCTTCATAAAGAGGAGCATCCTCCCACTCCCCCACCCCTTCATAAAGAGCAGCACCCTCCCACTCCCCCACCCCTTCATAAAGAGGGGCATCCTCCCCCAACCCTTCATGAAGAGGAGCACCCTCACACTCCCCCACCCCTTCATAAAGAGGAGCACCCTCCCACTCCCCCAACCCTTCATAAAGAGGAGCATCCTCCCCCAACCCTTCATGAAGAGGAGCATCCTCCCCCAACCCTTCATAAAGAGGGGCATCCTCCCCCAACCCTTCATAAAGAGGGGCATCCTCCCCCACCCCTTCATGAAGAGGAGCATCCTCCCACTCCCCCACCCCTTCATAAAGAGGAGCATCCTCCCACTCCCCCACCCCTTCATAAAGAGCAGCACCCTCCCACTCCCCCACCCCTTCATAAAGAGGGGCATCCTCCCCCAACCCTTCATGAAGAGGAGCATCCTCCCACTCCCCCAACCCTTCATAAAGAGGGGCATCCTCCCCCACCCCTTCATAAAGAGGAGCACCCTCACACTCCCCCACCCCTTCATAAAGAGGAGCACCCTCACACTCCCCCAACCCTTCATAAAGAGGAGCATCCTCCCCCACCCCTTCATGAAGAGGAGCATCCTCCCACTCCCCCAACCCTTCATAAAGAGGAGCATCCTCCCCCACCCCTTCATGAAGAGGAGCATCCTCCCACTCCCCCACCCCTTCATAAAGAGGAGCATCCTCCCCCACCCCTTCATGAAGAGGAGCATCCTCCCACTCCCACACCCCTTCATAAAGAGGAGCATCCTCCCACTCCCCCACCCCTTCATAAAGAGCAGCACCCTCCCACTCCCCCACCCCTTCATAAAGAGGGGCATCCTCCCCCAACCCTTCATGAAGAGGAGCATCCTCCCCCAACCCTTCATAAAGAGGAGCATCCTCCCCCAACCCTTCATAAAGAGGGGCATCCTCCCCCACCCCTTCATAAAGAGGAGCACCCTCACACTCCCCCACCCCTTCATAAAGAGGAGCACCCTCACACTCCCCCAACCCTTCATAAAGAGGAGCATCCTCCCCCAACCCTTCATAAAGAGGAGCATCCTCCCCCAACCCTTCATAAAGAGGAGCATCCTCCCCCAACCCTTCATAAAGAGAAGCACCCTCCCACTTCCCCACCACCCCTTCATAAAGAGGAGCACCCTCCCACTCCCCCACCCCTTCATGAAGAGGAGCATCCTCCCACTCCCCCACCCCTTCATAAAGAGGAGCATCCTCCCCCAACCCTTCATAAAGAGGAGCATCCTCCCCCAACCATTCATAAAGAGGAGCATCCTCCCCCAATCCTTCTTAAAGAGGAGAACCCTCCCCCAACCCTTCATAAAGAGGAGCATCCTCCCCCAACCCTTCATAAAGAGGAGCATCCTCCCCAACCCTTCATAAAGAGGAGCATCCTCCCCCAATCCTTCTTAAAGAGGAGAACCCTCCCCCAACCCTTCATAAAGAGGAGCATCCTCCCCCAACCCTTCATAAAGAGGAGCATCCTCCCCCAACCCTTCATAAAGAGGAGCATCCTCCCCCAACCCTTCATGAAGAGGAGCACCCAACCCTTCATAAAGAGGAGCATCCTCCCCCAACCCTTCATAAAGAGGAGCATCCTCCCCCACCCCTTCATAAAGAGGAGCTTCCTCCCACTCCCCCAACCCTTCATAAAGAGGAGCATCCTCCCCCACCCCTTCATAAAGAGGAGCACCCTCCCCCAATCCTTCTTAAAGAGGAGAACCCTCCCCCAACCCTTCATAAAGAGGAGCATCCTCCCCCAACCCTTCATAAAGAGGAGAACCCTCCCCCAACCCTTCATAAAGAGGGGCATCCTCCCCCAACCCTTCATAAAGAGGAGCATCCTCCCCCAACCCTTCATAAAGAGGGGCACCCTCCCACTCCCCCACCCCTTCTTAAAGAGGAGAACCCTCCCCCAACCCTTCATAAAGAGGAGCATCCTACCCCAACCCTTCATAAAGAGGAGCATCCTCCCCCAACCCTTCATAAAGAGGAGCATCCTCCCCCAACCCTTCATGAAGAGGAGCACCCAACCCTTCATAAAGAGGAGCACCCTCCCCCACCCCTTCATAAAGAGGAGCATCCTCCCCCAACCCTTCATGAAGAGGAGCACCCAACCCTTCATAAAGAGGAGCACCCTCCCCCAACCCTTCATAAAGAGGAGCATCCTCCCCCAACCCTTCATAAAGAGGAGCATCCTCCCCCAACCCTTCATAAAGAGGAGCATCCTCCCCAACCCTTCATAAAGAGGAGCATCCTCCCCCAACCCTTCATAAAGAGGAGCATCCTCCCCCAACCCTTCATGAAGAGGAGCACCCAACCCTTCATAAAGAGGAGCACCCTCCCCCAACCCTTCATAAAGAGGAGCATCCTCCCCCAACCCTTCATAAAGAGGAGCATCCTCTCCCAACACTTCATAAAGAGGAGCACCCTCCCCCAACCCTTCATAAAGAGGAGCACCCTCCCCCAACCCTTCATAAAGAGGAGCATCCTCCCCCAACCCTTCATAAAGAGGAGCATCCTCTCCCAACCCTTCATAAAGAGGAGCACCCTCCCCCAACCCTTCATAAAGAGGAGCATCCTCCCCCAACCCTTCATAAAGAGGAGCATCCTCCCCCAACCCTTCATAAAGAGGAGCATCCTCCCCCAACCCTTCATAAAGAGGAGCATCCTCCCCCAACCCTTCATGAAGAGGAGCACCCAACCCTTCATAAAGAGGAGCACCCTCCCCCAACCCTTCATAAAGAGGAGCATCCTCTCCCAACCCTTCATAAAGAGGAGCACCCTCCCCCAACCCTTCATAAAGAGGAGCACCCTCCCCCAACCCTTCATAAAGAGGAGCATCCTCCCCCAACCCTTCATAAAGAGGAGCATCCTCTCCCAACCCTTCATAAAGAGGAGCACCCTCCCCCAACCCTTCATAAAGAGGAGCATCCTCCCCCAACCCTTCATAAAGAGGAGCACCCTCCCCCAACCCTTCATAAAGAGGAGCATCCTCCCCCAACCCTTCATAAAGAGGAGCATCCTCCCCCAACCCTTCATAAAGAGGAGCACCCTCCCACTCCCCCACCCCTTCTTAAATAGGGAAACAGTAATTCCCTCTGCTAAAGTTTGCACAATGCCTCACTGAATGTAATGGTAAACGATTTCCGGTTTTACTGTCCTCCAAACCCAGCAGATGTGATCACTCTTGTGGAAAATAATTAGTCTTGCATTATTACGGTGGCTGGACTGGCGCCCATCAGCACACAAGGGCAATAAGGATCTCATCCTTCGCCTCCATCCCCCATCTCCTCCCCCTCCTCTCCTCCTTTACCACCATGCCCCCATCTCCTCCCCCCTCCTCTCCTCCTTCACCACCATGCCCCATCTCCTCCCCCTCCTCTCCTCCTTCACCACCATGCCCCCATCTCCTCCCCCTCCTCTCCTCCTTCCCCACCATCCCCCCATCTCCTCCCCCATCCTCTCCTCCTTCACCACCATCCTCCATCTCCTCCCCCCTTCTCTCCTCCTTCCCCACCATGCCCCCATCTCCTCCCCCCTTCTCTCATCCTTCCCCACCATGCCCCCTTCTCTCCTCCTTCCCCACCATCCTCCATCTCCTCCCCCCTTCTCTCCTCCTTCCCCACCATCCTCCATCTCCTCCCCCATCCTCTCCTCCTTCCCCACCATCCTCCATCTCCTCCCCCATCCTCTCCTCCTTCCCCACCATCCTCCATCTCCTCCCCCTTCTCTCCTCCTTCCCCACCATCCTCCATCTCCTCCCCCTTCTCTCCTCCTTCACCACCATACTCCATCTCCTCCCCCCTTCTCTCTGCTCCCTCAGTGTAAGAGAGGAAGGTCTTCTCAGAGCTAACAATGCAGCCTCTGCTGGGTCAGTGACAGAGAGAGGAGCTAGCTTGCCTCAGACACACACACACACACAGCTGGTTTGATCTTTTCTAAATGATGTTGGTCCTTTGTGGAGCTGACTGGGTGGGTGACATCCTCTGGCCTCATTGTCCTCCACCAGGCTGACATTTCATCTGTGTCTGATGGAATTGAGGCCTGTGTCAGTCAGACCAGAACAAACAGCGACCACTCAACCAGGCCAGCTGTGTTGCCTGTGTGTTGGTCTCCAAAATGGCACCCTATTCCCAATGTAGTGCACTACTTTTGACCAGAGCCCCTCCTCTCTCTATAAGCACTGGTCAAAAGGAGTCCACTGTAGAAGGACTAGGGTGTCATTTGGGAGACCAACACACAGGCAACACAGCTGGCCTGGTTGAGTGGTCGCTGTTTGTTCTGGTCTGACTGACACAGGCCTCAATTCCATCAAAAAGGAGAAAAGGAGGAGAGGAAGGGGAGAGGAGATGGGGTGTCATTTGGCCTAGCAAAATGTAATTGAAAAGACGGCTATGCCCGACAGTCTACGTTCAGTTTTGAAAGTTGAAAAGACATATTTTTCATGTAATTTAGGTTTGGATGGAACTTCAAAAAAAACGTAATTTCAATGTACTTGCAGGCTTTACATATAGACGCAGTATAAAAAATTGGTCTATGAACAATTTTGTTAACAATCGTACATCACTTCAGTATTTACACACAGTATTTATTTACAACATTCACAGACTAATTGTCTTTGTTCCACTACTGAAGAAGCATGACTCTAATAATCGTATTTCATATTTTGAGCATCCAGAAGACGAAACATACATGTTGCATTATTTCATGCCTCAATATTAAGTGAATTAATGGTGCAACCAACTGATATACTGTTTTACAGTTATATTGTGTACAAACAATGGAGTAAACAGTCTTATATTTGGGGTTGGATCTTACTCTTTTAATCAATGGCATCAACATCCTGCAAAACCAATTAACCCAATCAACCGACCAATCAAACGGATCTTGCAAAACAAATGAACAAATATATGCAAAAGCAACACATATCTCGGTCCATGTTAGTATGAAAAACAGTATAAATTCAGTATGTATCTTCCACTATGTCAAAGGTGTGCATGGTATGTAAGTTTAGTATCACTTTGCATTAGGTTGGGATGCAGGAAAGTCACATTGTGCTCGCGTTACGTTCAGATCTGCCATGATGAGCATTGAATTTGACATAGTCTCAATGCAAATCAGGCATAAGCAATGTAAAGGGATGGGGTCATTTGGGGGCGTGGCTTTCTGATATTTATTCATTTATATTTGGGCCTCACACACACTACGCTGCTGTCCAGGTGGACCTGCATCTCTCCCAGCATGCATTACAGCAGCTCTGACAGGGGGAAGTACATCAGGGTCGTGCTCATTAGGCAACAAACAGAAGAAAATGGTGGGACTACACATCAATCAAATGTATTTATAAAACCATTTTTACATCAGCCGATGTCACAAAGTGCCATATAGAAACCCAGCCTAAAACCCCAAACAGCAAGCAATGCAGGTGTAGAAGCACGGTGGCTAGGAAAAACTCCCTAGAAAGGCCAAAACCTAGGAAGAAATGTAGAGAGGAACCAGGCTCTGAGGGGTGGCCAGTCCTCTTCTGGCTATGCCGGGTGGAGATTATAACAGTACATGGCTAAGATGTTCAAACGTTCATAGATGACCAGCAGGGTCAAATAATAATAATCACAGTGGTTGTAATGTAGAGGGTGCAACAGGTCAGCACCTCAGGAGTAAATGTCAGTTGGCTTTTCATAGCCGATCATTCAGAGTTAGAGACAGCAGGTGCGGTAGAGAGAGAGAATCTAAAATAGCAGGTCCGGGACAAGGTAGCACGTCCGGTGAACAGGTCAGTGTTCCATAGCCGCAGGCAGAACAGTTGAAACTGGAGCAGCAGCATGACCAGGTGGACTGGGGACAGCAAGGAGTCATCAGGCCAGGTAGTCCTGAGGCATGGTCCTAGGGCTCTGGTCCTCCGAGAGAAGAGAAGGAGAGAGAGAAAGAGAGAGAGAAAGAGAGAAAGACTTAAATTAAATTGCGCAACAGCCTTTTCTAACATTTTTGAGAGCAATGGGAGATTTGATATAGGCCGATAGTTTTTTATATTTTCTGGGTCAAGGTTTGGCTTTTTCAAGAGAGGCTTTATTACTGCCACTTTTAGTAAGTTTGGTACACATCCAGTGGATAGGGAGCTGTTTATTATGTTCAACATAGGAGGGCCAAGCACAGGAAGCAGCTCTTTCAGTAGTTTAGTTGGAATAGGGTCCAGTATGCAGCTTGAAGGTTTAGAGGCCATTACTATTTTCATCAATGTGTCGAGATATAGTATTAAAAAACTTGAATGTCTCCCTTGATCCTAGGTCCTGGCAGTGTTGTGCAGACTCAGGACAACTGAGCTTTGGAGAAATATGCAGATTTAAAGAGGAGCCCATAATTTTTCCGTAATTTGCTTTCTAATGATCACGATCTTTCCGTCAAAGAAGTTCATGAATTTTTTACTGCTGAAGTGAAAGCCATCCTCTCTTGGTGAATGCTGCTTTTTAGTTAGCTTTGCGATAGTATCAAAAATACATTTTGGATTGTTCTTATTCTCCTCAATTAAGTTGGAAAAATAGGATGATCGAGCAGCAGTGATGGCTCTTCGATACCTCACGGTACTGTCATTCCAAGCTAATCGGAAGACTTCCAGTTTGGTGTAGCGCCATTTCCGTTCTATTTTTCTGGAAGCTTGCTTCAGGGCACGTGTATTTTCTGTATACCAGGGAGCTAGTTTCTTATAACAATTCATTTTTTGTTTTTAGGGGTGTGACTGCGTCAAGGGTATTACGCAAGGTTAAATTAAGTTCCTCAGTTAGGTGGTTAACCTCTCTGGGATATGTGGGACGGTAGCGTCCCACCTGGCCAACATCCAGTGAAAATGCAGAGCGCCAAATTAAAATAAATTTTAAACTTTCATGAAATCACACATTCAATATACCAAATTAAAGCTACACTTGTTGTGAATCCAGCCAATGTGTCAGATTTCAAAAATGCTTTACGGCGAGAGCAAACAATGCTATTATCTGACGATAGCACCCCAGCAAACAATCACAGACCATCATATTTCAACCCTCCCGACGCGACACAAAACGCAGAAATAAACATATAATTCATGCCTTATCTTTGGCGAGCTTCTTCTGTTGGCACTCCAATATGTCCCATAAACACCACAAATGGTCCTTTTGTTCGATTAATTCCGTCGATATATATCCAAATGTCCATTTATTTGGCGCGTTTGATCTAGAAAAACACTGGTTCCAACTCGCTCAACATGACTACAAAAGTAACCTGTAAGCTTTGTCCAAACATTTCAAACTACTTTTGTAATACAACTTTAGGTATTTTTTTACGTAAATAATCGATAAAATTGAAGACGGGATGATCTGTGTTCAATACCGGAGGAAAACAATGTGTAGCATGTTTTCTGGTCATGCGCCTCTAACAAACAGTACACTTCACTGGAGCCTCATTCTGAACATGGCTACTTCTTCATTTCTCAAAGGAAAAACCTCAACCAATTTCTAAAGACTGTTGACATCCAGTGGAAGCGATAGGAACTGCAGGAAGGTCCCTTAGAAATCTGGATTCCCAATGAAAAACCATTGAAAAGAGAGGGACCTAAAACAAAAAAAAATCTAGATGGTTTGTTCTCTGGGTTTTGCCTGCCAAATAACTTCTGTTATAGTCACAGACATGATTCAAACAGTTTTAGAAACCTCAGAGTGTTTTCTATCCATGCATATATTAGCATCTGGGACTGAGTAGGAGGCAGTTTACTCTGGGCACACTTTTCATCCAAACGTGAAAATGCTGCCCTCTATCCATAAGAAGTTAACTGATTGTTGCCCTCTGACGTCCTTGGGTACAAAACGCACATTGTCGTTTTCGGTATAATTTTTTTTCCATTTCTCCAATGAACACGACCCAGAGGCTGACAGGTCAGAAAGTAGTGTGAACCGATGTGATGGTGTGACGTGATACTGTGCCGTAGTATTGGGGTGTTACCTGAGCGTAGCATCACTCTGCTGCTGCTCCAGAGGGGGTTGGTCCTAGGGTTGGCACCTGGACACACGCACGCACACACTCACAACATTGTCATAAATACACATGTCATCACAACAGTAAAGACTTGGTTGTACACTCACCTGTATAAGTGGTGGACTCTCCCTGTCTGGAGCCAGGTAGCCCAGAAGAATCCTCACCTGTATAAGTGGTGGTCTCTCCCTGTCCTGAGCCAGGTAGCCCAGAATAATCCTCACCTGTATAAGTAGTGGTCTCTCCCTGTCCTGAGCCAGGTAGCCCAGAATAATCCTCACCTGTATAAGTAGTGGTCTCTCCCTGTCCTGAACCAGGTAGCCCAGAATAATCCTCACCTGTATAAGTAGTGGTCTCTCCCTGTCCTGAGCCAGGTAGCCCAGAATAATCCTCACCTGTATAAGTGGTGGTCTCTCCCTGTCCTGAGCCAGGTAGCCCAGAATAATCCTCACCTGTATAAGTAGTGGTCTCTCCCTGTCTGGAGCCAGGTAGCCCAGAAGAATCCTCACCTGTATAAGTGGTGGTCTCTCCCTGTCCTGAGCCATGTAGCACAGAAGAATCCTCACCTGTATAAGTGGTGGTCTCTCCCTGTCCTGAGCCAGGTAGCCCAGAATAATCCTCACCTATATAAGTAGTGGTCTCTCCCTGTCTGGAGCCAGGTAGCCCGGAATAATCCTCACCTGTATAAGTGGTGGTCTCTCCCTGTCTGGAGCCAGGTAGCCCAGAATAATCCTCACCTGTATAAGTGGTGGTCTTTCCCTGTCCTGAACCAGGTAGCCCAGAAGAATCCTCACCTGTATAAGTGGTGGTCTCTCCCTGTCTGGAGCCAGGTAGCCCAGAATAATCATCACCTGTATAAGTGGTGGTCTCTCCCTGTCTGGAGCCAGGTAGCCCAGAATAATCCTCACCTGTATAAGTGGTGGTCTCTCCCTGTCCTGAACCAGGTAGCCCAGAATAATCCTCACCTGTATAAGTGGTGGTCTCTCCCTGTCCTGAGCCAGGTAGCCCAGAATAATCCTCACCTGTATAAGTGGTGGTCTCTCCCTGTCCTGAACCAGGTAGCCCAGAATAATCCTCACCTGTATAAGTGGTGGTCTCTCCCGGTCCTGAGCCAGGTAGCCCAGAAGAATCCTCACCTGTGTAAGTAGTGGTCTCTCCCTGTCCTGAGCCAGGTAGCCCAGAATAATCCTCACCTGTATAAGTAGTGGTGTCTCCCTGTCTGGAGCCAGGTAGCCCAGAAGAATCCTCACCTGTATAAGTAGTGGTGTCTCCCTGTCCTGAGCCATGTAGCCCAGAAGAATCCTCACCTGTATAAGTAGTGGTCTCTCCCTGTCTGGAGCCAGGTAGCCCAGAATAATCCTCACCTGTATAAGTAGTGGTCTCTCCCTGTCTGGAGCCAAGTAGCCCAGAATAATCCTCACCTGTATAAGTAGTGGTCTCTCCCTGTCTGGAGCCAAGTAGCCCAGAATAATCCTCACCTGTATAAGTGGTGGTCTCTCTCTGTCCTGAGCCAGGTAGCCCAGAATAATCCTCACCTGTATAAGTAGTGGTCTCTCCCTGTCTGGAGCCATGTAGCCCAGAAGAATCCTCACCTGTATAAGTGGTGGTCTCTCCCTGTCTGGAGCCAGGTAGCCCAGAATAATCCTCACCTGTATAAGTAGTGGTCTCTCCCTGTCCTGAGCCAGGTAGCCCAGAATAATCCTCACCTGTATAAGTGGTGGTCTCTCCCTGTCTGGAGCCATGTAGCCCAGAATAATCCTCACCTGTATAAGTAGTGGTCTCTCCCTGTCTGGAGCCAGGTAGCCCAGAAGAATCCTCACCTGTATAAGTGGTGGTCTCTCCCTGTCCTGAGCCAGGTAGCCCAGAAGAATCCTCACCTGTATAAGTGGTGGTCTCTCCCTGTCTGGAGCCAAGTAGGCCAGAATAATCCTCACCTGTATAAGTAGTGGTCTCTCCCTGTCCTGAGCCAGGTAGTCCAGAAGAATCCTCACCTGTATAAGTGGTGGTCTCTCCCTGTCCTGAGCCAGGTAGCCCAGAATAATCCTCACCTGTATAAGTAGTGGTCTCTCCCTGTCCTGAACCAGGTAGCCCAGAATAATCCTCACCTGTATAAGTGGTGGTCTCTCCCTGTCCTGAGCCAGGTAGTCCAGAAGAATCCTCACCTGTATAAGTGGTGGTCTCTCCCTGTCCTGAGCCAGGTAGCCCAGAAGAATCCTCACCTGTATAAGTAGTGGTCTCTCCCTGTCCTGAGCCAGGTAGTCCAGAAGAATCCTCACCTGTATAAGTGGTGGTCTCTCCCTTTCCTGAGCCAGGTAGCCCAGAATAATCCTCACCTGTATAAGTAGTGGTCTCTCCCTGTCCTGAGCCAGGTAGCCCAGAATAATCCTCACCTGTATAACTAGTGGTCTCTCCCTGTCCTGAGCCAGGTAGTCCAGAAGAATCCTCACCTGTATAAGTGGTGGTCTCTCCCTGTCCTGAGCCAGGTAGCCCAGAATAATCCTCACCTGTATAAGTAGTGGTCTCTCCCTGTCCTGAACCAGGTAGCCCAGAATAATCCTCACCTGTATAAGTAGTGGTCTCTCCCTGTCCTGAGCCAGGTAGCCCAGAATAATCCTCACCTGTATAAGTAGTGGTCTCTCCCTGTCCTGAGCCAGGTAGCCCAGAATAATCCTCACCTGTATAAGTAGTGGTCTCTCCCTGTCCTGAGCCAGGTAGTCCAGAAGAATCCTCACCTGTATAAGTGGTGGTCTCTCCCTGTCCTGAGCCAGGTAGCCCAGAATAATCCTCACCTGTATAAGTAGTGGTCTCTCCCTGTCCTGAACCAGGTAGCCCAGAATAATCCTCACCTGTATAAGTAGTGGTCTCTCCCTGTCCTGAGCCAGGTAGCCCAGAATAATCCTCACCTGTATAAGTGGTGGTCTCTCCCTGTCCTGAGCCAAGTAGCCCAGAATAATCCTCACCTGTATAAGTGGTGGTCTCTCCCTGTCCTGAACCAGGTAGCCCAGAAGAATCCTCACCTGTATAAGTGGTGGTCTCTCCCTGTCCTGAGCCAGGTAGCCCAGAATAATCCTCACCTGTATAAGTAGTGGTCTCTCCCTGTCCTGAGCCAGGTAGTCCAGAAGAATCCTCACCTGTATAAGTAGTGGTCTCTCCCTGTCCTGAGCCAGGTAGCCCAGAATAATCCTCACCTGTATAAGTAGTGGTCTCTCCCTGTCTGGAGCCAGGTAGCCCAGAAGAATGCTATCTGTAGCACCATGTCTGAGCGCGTGCAGGTGGAGAACACACCCTCTGCCGCACAATGTCTGAGGGCGTGCAGGTGGAGAACACACCCTCTGTCACACCATGTCTGAGGGCGTGCAGGAGGAGAACACACCCTCTGTCACACCATGTCTGAGGGCGTGGAGGTGGAGAACACACCCTCTGTCACACCATGTCTGAGGGCGTGCAGGAGGAGAACACACCCTCTGTCACACCATGTCTGAGGGCGTGCAGGTGGAGAACACACCCTCTGTCACACCATTTCTGAGGGCGTGCAGGAGGAGAACACACCCTCTGTCACACCATGTCTGAGGGCGTGCAGGAGGAGAACACACCCTCTGTCACACCATGTCTGAGGGCGTGCAGGTGGAGAACACACCCTCTGTCACACCATGTCTGAGGGCGTGCAGGTGGAGAACACACCCTCTGTCACACCATGTCTGAGGGCGTGCAGGTGGAGAACACACCCTCTGTCACACCATGTCTGAGGGCGTGCAGGAGGAGAACACACCCTCTGTCATACCATGTCTGAGGGCGTGCAGGAGGAGAACACACCCTCTGTCACACCATGTCTGAGGGCGTGCAGGTGGAGAACACACCCTCTGTCACACCATGTCTGAGCGCGTGCAGGAGGACAAGCAAGGGGCCAGCCCCTCAAACACTAACCCTGCAGAAAGAGACACATTATTATGAAACTCTCCTGATGAAGGGAAAAGTGCAGGAGGAACATCGTGTTGAATACTGCCTTGCTAACCACTGTGTCCCTGAACACAGTTCTTCCTCAGTGCATGGGCCACAAAAGTCAGCGAGCAGTCTTTTCCATCTGGTAACAACACATTGTATTGACAGTGAGTGACGCACATAGTAACATACATGTTCAATGTAGACAGTTTAAGTTAAACAGCCATAAATAGGCCCTTAATCAGAATGTACTCTACTGCATTAAATAATTACTATCGTCTGCATTATATCAATTTGACATACAAACAGATGGATGGAGATACAAACCTCTCAGAGCCTGACAGGTTCTGTCCAGCACAGTCTAAGGGTGTTTATAAAAGCCAATTAAAAGCTTAGTCCCCCCCCCCCCCCCCCCCCCCATAATAAAACAAGTATAATGGCAAAGTTATGAGCTTGTCAGTGATATTTAACCGAATGGAATAGTTTTTCCTCCATATGAACATGTTTGGTTCCTGTATCGTAACCCATGTATGTAGATACGTATCAGATTGTGCTGAAAGGGAAAGATATACCCCTCGGGTAATATCCATTGGTAGACAACTAATCCATTGGTAGACAACGCTGGTCCTGGAGAGCAGGACTGCCTTGACAATAACATCATTAGCTAACTATTACAGTTGTCACTCATCAGTTAAGTGAAGTCTGTTAAGGAGAATGCACAACTCCCTCATCTTTGAACTGCATTTGCCACACACACACACACGCACACGCACACGCACACACACACACACACACACACACACACACACACACACACACACACACACACACACACACACACAACGAACACACACAAGAGAGCCAGGGAGAAGCAAAAGCGGGAGGGGCAGAGAGGAGGGTGAAGGTTGCAATTAAATTTGGGTAGGCTGATTCTACAGATTGACAAGCTAATACAAATGGTGCAGGAAGGGCTGTTGCTGTGACCTTATTACCTCCACACCGGCAGTCAGCATGTGGTTTTCCATTGCAAAATGCAATCAAAAACCACATCAAACACTTGTCATCAAAACAGTATTGTGCTTTCACAACTCACCTCACTGTGATTTATCAATTTGAAGAGAGAAGTTCACCAACAGGTTGAAACTGTGTGGAAAACATGGTTGTTGTTGGATGTTGTTGTTTCAAAGCCTAACAACAAAATGGACAGCGCTTTGAGTGTGGACTGTATTATTACGCCTACTGGATGGACTGGTTACCTTATGCTACACTCCAAACGTTCTATCCATGAGTCTGGGAGAGAATATATAGGCCTAGGAAATGCTATTGGTTCATTGATTGTGCAGGGCAGCTTACAGAGTTAACCTACAATTATAGTGAATTTGTATTTGATTTTGAATAGCCTAGTAATAGGGATTGTTTGTTATATTTTCCTAATGAATAGGCAGACATATTACCTTTAGCTACAGGATGTCTCACCACCAGGCTTTTCCCCTCCCCTCTCCTTCTTTCCTTTCTGAGAGAGATGGGCTGTCAACAGTTTAATGAAATGTGTTTTGTTGTGAAAACATGTTACTATCAATGTTCCCGAACAGATTTCACTAGGTTTCCCAAATTAAGCACTGTGTAGCAGTAGGAACAGGGTTGGAGAGCCCATTGCATACAGAGTTTGGGCGGAATATCACCTGTCGCGCAGAAAGAGGCTGCATTCTCCTCAAGCAGTGGTTGATGTGTGGAGTGAAATAACCTGAGCAGCCTATCTGGCATTCGCTATTGGAGTGCATATGGAGGACATGTCATTTTCCCCTGCTCCTGTTCCTCGGGCCATTCTAAATCAAAACAAATTTGACATATTAGTAAAGACAAGATTCAATTCAGAATAGTCTGATGTGTGAGAATGTGATCACTTGATGAGAGAACAGCATGTGCAGCCGAGTCAAGGAACAGAGCGAAAGCTGTTTTAGCGACTTTCTCAAATCATCAATAACCTATAGTCGCCTCACGCAGTTTTGATTTCTAAGACCGAAGGTTTGTATCAATCACAACTAAAATTGCCAAATATCTCTACATTTAGCCTCTAGGACCTGTTTCAAATGATCTCTTTTACGCTCAACATAGCAGAACATAAAAAAACTAACATTTTATGAATACTTTATTGTGTATATTTCCATAAAGCCAACATCATTTACTCAATATAGACTATGCAATATATGATTATTTTTGTGGATCTCATGTTTTCAATGAGTACAGCAAGCTATCGGTCAGGCTGATCTTCTGCTAAATTTGGACCAAAATGGACTAAACAGCCCAATTTGGGATGGCAATTTTTGAGCAAAATAACGGCCACGATGGACGGACCTGATATCACCCATAATTTGACATCAGTGGATGTTGCGTACTGAATGGGATAGCACTTTTCTTCCAGGTGGGGGTGTCCCGAGTCACATCGACTCTGATCAGGGTACTCACTTTACTGACTGGCATTCTGTGGCATTCCTCCACCGACCAACAATTCCAGCTTTCACATCCAACCCTGTGACACCTGACATTTAGCTGGCAATGTGATTCCCCTCTGACATCGTCATTCGTAGCTAACGAGAGGGTACATGCCGATGGGCCGGTCGGGGTGTGAGTCACTCATTGAATAGCAACCTCCTCTAGCTCTGGCACTGCCACCTCTCTCTGTCTTTCTTTATCTCTCTCTCTCTCTCTCTCTCTCTCTCTCTCTCTCTATCTATCTATCTTTCTCTCTTTCTCTCTCTCTTTCTCTCTTTCTTTCTTTCTTTCTTTCTTTCTTTCTTTCTTTCCTTCTTTCTTTCTCTCTCTCTCTCTCTCTCGTTCTCTCTATCTCACTCTCTTTCTCTCTCTCTCTCTCTTTCTCTCTTTCTCTCTTTCCTCCCTTCTCTCTCTCTCTATCTCAAGTTTCCATGTGAATTCTCAACCTGAGAGCTGTAAACACACCAGTCAGCCTACTGCAGTTCAAATAGAGACAGAATAGTAGACTCTCTCACAAGTAGGTCACCGTCATAGAGTTGGGAAAGACGATCATCCCTTCCCGTTTAAGAACAGATCATATTTGTATCAACACTCTCCATACAGTTACTTCAAAGTTCATTGTTCCAGTATCCCTTTTCTCTTCCTTCCAACTCTTTTTTAGGTCGTTGTGGTAAATGACAATGTTCTGAAATGGCTCAGGTACCATTTAGATTGATGAGTATTGGACATTGATGACTGGGTTGCTATTGGGAAAGGTGTACAGAGGTCAGAGAGACACATGTCGTGGTAATTTCCTGTATTACTACGTGATGAGAGAGCAAACCACAAACAAGTCAGGGTTATATTATAAAGTCCATCTTTAGTTATATGAGCTTCACCATAGCCCTTTTGACTCTCAGATCAATTCAGTGTCTATAAATGAATTCTCTGAGAGTCCTTACAAAACAATTCTTAGTATCTTTTATAGCCAAGATACACCCCTCTCAACTTACATGACGAACCACAGATCTTAGGGACAGTTCACAAAGAACATTTTACTTGAAAGAGGAGTATCCCATAGCTAGATAGCATTAGCTATAAATTATCGTTCAGTTTGGTCTCCTAAGACTAGATTCTAATCTCGTTCTTGGTACCACTTAGTACGAAAACATTACCTCATCCAATGGCATATATCAATTGTCAATTCTAGATACCCCCATCTCAAATACCCCCCCTCCTGGACAAGCTCAGAAAGGGGAGTGATTCTCTAGGTCAAGATTCATACAACATCAGAGGGGTAATACAATGATTCCAGACACTGCCATACTCCTCGCCCCAATGGGAAAAGAAGGGAGTGACTAGCGTACAGACATAGTGGAGCCCTTCTCCCTTTCTGATATTCTGCATATTATGAAAGTAAATAAAACATCTTATTTATCTATGTTACCTAACTAATTCTGATTCAGCTACGACACAAGTTTTAGATGAGGGAGAAGATGGTGCAAAAACCAGAGGGTAGAGGACAGGAATGACCAATACCAAGAATCCATCACATCCCCAGTCTTATTCCACGCTCTTTCTCTGGCATGTCATGCCATACATGGAAACACTATAGTCAGAGTAAGCAAGGCCCAGGATGGAATTCATTTAGCTTTGTCCGACATGTTGTGTCTGACCTTCAGCAGAACCAGTACATTATGTGACCACTCCATCAAGAGTACATCCGGTGAACTTCAGGGAATAAAAAGGACCTCTACTGTCCTTTCAACTTTTTAAACACCTGTACTGTTCAGTGTCCTTTTCAAAGGCATTGACTCCAGTGAGTTACCTATGAAAAGCCTTTCCTGTGCATGTCGTACTATATAAATGCCACCAGCTAGGGTCTGGAATATTTCCCATCCCCACTCCTTTAGCTCAGTCCTAGATAGTTCTCTTACTGTGATGAAGACAGTACTTTGAATTGAAGCATGTCTTAGAACAGCAGTACTGAGGAAGGACAGGGGAGCTGGGATGCTCCTGTGAAACTGCGGCGGTGGCGGTAAGGAGCTCTGCCATTTTCACAGTCGAATGCCCGTCTCTTCCTCATCTCTGCCAGGCAGCGCACTGCACTGCAGCTGACTGCCTCTCCCTCGCTCTTCATCTCTCTCTCTCCCTCTTTCTTCCTCTCTCCTTCTTTCTAAATGTCACAGTGGCAGCCGAGCTCCGCGCAATGCCAAGAGTTCAGAGCTCCCAGATCAATATTACATCATTTCTCTCAATTAGGACATATTTATTCCCCTCAAGTTATTGTATGTCTGAGTGGATTCCATCTGCATTCCGGACACGTCTCCAGAGAGATCCAACAACAGCCACAGTCGCTAGGGGAGATGGAGGGGGAGAAAGAAATCATTTAAGATTCAGACTGTGGGTGAAATATGATGGTGTCTTACCTTGGGTTATTACAGATGAAAGTGGGATGTAAGAGAAGGAATACTGTCCCAAATGGTTAATATTATGCCCTGCAGGACTACCAACATTAATCCTGTCTGTCATTTTATGGTAGTGGGGAAAAGTGGGAGGGGTATTCTAATTAGAGGGTGAACTTTACTTCCTACTGGGGTTTTACAGAAGGATCTTAATTAGGTTGATAGATCCTGGCCATACTGGAACCCATCTCATCTCCAGCAGACTAAATGAGAATAATTGCATTGAACTCCCATCATAGAACTGTTTAAGATATATGTGATACTGTGATTTACCTATTCAAACTGGTTCCTTGTGTTCTGAAAATGTTCTGCCATTGGGTGTAGCTAGAACTACTCTGACTTTATCAGGAGGTGTAGCTAGAACTTCTCTGACGTTATCAGGAGGTGTAGCTAGAACTTCTCTGACGTTATCAGGAGGTGTAGCTAGAACTACTCTGACTTTATCAGGAGGTGTAGCTAGAACTACTCTGACTTTATCAGGAGGTGTAGCTAGAACTACTCTGACTTTATCAGGAGGTGTAGCTAGAACTACTCTGACTTTATCAGGAGGTGTAGCTAGAACTACTCTGACTTTATCAGGAGGTGTAGCTAGAACTACTCTGACTTTATCAGGAGGTGTAGCTAGAACTACTCTGACTTTACCAGGAGGTGTAGCTAGAACTACTCTGACTTTATGAGGAGGTGTAGCTAGAACTACTCTGACTTTATCAAGAGGTGTAGCTAGAACTACTCTGACTTTATCAGGAGGTGTAGCTAGAACTTCTCTGACTTTACCAGGAGGTGTAGCTAGAACTTCTCTGACTTTATCAGGTGGTGTAGCTAGAACTACTCTGACTTTATCAGAGGTGTAGCTAGAACTACTCTGACTTTATCAGGAGGTGTAGCTAGAACTTCTCTGACTTTATCAGGGGTGTAGCTAGAACTACTCTGACTTTATCAGGAGGTGTAGCTAGAACTACTCTGACTTTATCAGGGGGTGTAGCTAGAACTACTCTGACTTTATCAGTGGGTGTAGCTAGAACTACTCTGACTTTATGAGGAGGTGTAGCTAGAACTACTCTGACTTTATCAAGAGGTGTAGCTAGAACTATTCTGACTTTATCAGGAGGTATAGCTAGAACTTCTCTGACTTTACCAGGAGGTGTAGCTAGAACTTCTCTGACTTTATCAGGAGGTGTAGCTAGAACTACTCTGACTTTATCAGGAGGTGTAGCTAGAACTACTCTGACTTTACCAGGAGGTGTAGCTAGAACTACTCTGACTTTATGAGGAGGTGTAGCTAGAACTACTCTGACTTTATCAAGAGGTGTAGCTAGAACTACTCTGACTTTATCAGGAGGTGTAGCTAGAACTTCTCTGACTTTACCAGGAGGTGTAGCTAGAACTTCTCTGACTTTATCAGGTGGTGTAGCTAGAACTACTCTGACTTTATCAGAGGTGTAGCTAGAACTACTCTGACTTTATCAGGAGGTGTAGCTAGAACTTCTCTGACTTTATCAGGGGGTGTAGCTAGAACTACTCTGACTTTATCAGGAGGTGTAGCTAGAACTACTCTGACTTTATCAGGGGGTGTAGCTAGAACTACTCTGACTTTATCAGTGGGTGTAGCTAGAACTACTCTGACTTTATGAGGAGGTGTAGCTAGAACTACTCTGACTTTATCAAGAGGTGTAGCTAGAACTACTCTGACTTTATCAGGAGGTATAGCTAGAACTTCTCTGACTTTACCAGGAGGTGTAGCTAGAACTTCTCTGACTTTATCAGGAGGTGTAGCTAGAACTACTCTGACTTTATCAGGAGGTGTAGCTAGAACTACTCTGACTTTATCAGGAGGTGTAGCTAGAACTACTCTGACTTTATCAGGAGGTGTAGCTAGAACTACTCTGACTTTATCAGGAGGTGTAGCTAGAACTACTCTGACTTTATCAGGAGGTGTAGCTAGAACTACTCTGACTTTACCAGGAGGTGTAGCTAGAACTACTCTGACTTTATCAGGGGGTGTAGCTAGAACTACTCTGACTTTATCAGGAGGTGTAGCTAGAACTACTCTGACTTTATCAGGAGGTGTAGCTAGAACTACTCTGACTTTATCAGGAGGTGTAGCTAGAACTACTCTGACTTTATCAGGAGGTGTAGCTAGAACTACTCTGACTTTATCAGGAGGTGTAGCTAGAACTACTCTGACTTTACCAGGAGGTGTAGCTAGAACTACTCTGACTTTATGAGGAGGTGTAGCTAGAACTACTCTGACTTTATCAAGAGGTGTAGCTAGAACTACTCTGACTTTATCAGGAGGTGTAGCTAGAACTTCTCTGACTTTACCAGGAGGTGTAGCTAGAACTTCTCTGACTTTATCAGGTGGTGTAGCTAGAACTACTCTGACTTTATCAGAGGTGTAGCTAGAACTACTCTGACTTTATCAGGAGGTGTAGCTAGAACTTCTCTGACTTTATCAGGGGGTGTAGCTAGAACTACTCTGACTTTATCAGGAGGTGTAGCTAGAACTACTCTGACTTTATCAGGAGGTGTAGCTAGAACTACTCTGACTTTATCAGTGGGTGTAGCTAGAACTACTCTGACTTCATGAGGAGGTGTAGCTAGAACTACTCTGACTTTATCAAGAGGTGTAGCTAGAACTACTCTGACTTTATCAGGAGGTATAGCTAGAACTACTCTGACTTTATCAAGAGGTGTAGCTAGAACTACTCTGACTTTATCAGGAGGTGTAGCTAGAACTTCTCTGACTTTACCAGGAGGTGTAGCTAGAACTTCTCTGACTTTATCAGGTGGTGTAGCTAGAACTACTCTGACTTTATCAGAGGTGTAGCTAGAACTACTCTGACTTTATCAGGAGGTGTAGCTAGAACTTCTCTGACTTTATCAGGGGGTGTAGCTAGAACTACTCTGACTTTATCAGGAGGTGTAGCTAGAACTACTCTGACTTTATCAGGGGGTGTAGCTAGAACTACTCTGACTTTATCAGTGGGTGTAGCTAGAACTACTCTGACTTCATGAGGAGGTGTAGCTAGAACTACTCTGACTTTATCAAGAGGTGTAGCTAGAACTACTCTGACTTTATCAGGAGGTATAGCTAGAACTTCTCTGACTTTACCAGGAGGTGTAGCTAGAACTTCTCTGACTTTATCAGGTGGTGTAGCTAGAACTACTCTGACTTTATCAGAGGTGTAGCTAGAGCTACTCTGACTTTATCAGGAGGTGTAGCTAGAACTACTCTGACTTTATCAGGGGTTGTAGCTAGAACTACTCTGACTTTATCAGGAGGTGTAGCTAGAACTACTCTGACTTTATCAGGAGGTGTAGCTAGAACTACTCTGACTTTATCAGGGGGTGTAGCTAGAACTACTCTGACTTTATCAGGAGGTGTAGCTAGAACTACTCTGACTTTATCTGGGAGTGTAGCTAGAACTACTCTGACTTTATCAGGGGGTGTAGCTAGAACTACACTGAGTTTATCAGGAGGTGTAGCTAGAACTACTCTGACTTTATCAGGAGGTGTAGCTAGAACTACTCTGACTTTACCAGGAGGTGTAGCTAGAACTACTCTGACTTTATCAGGAGGTGTAGCTAGAACTACTCTGACTTTATCAGGAGGTGTAACTAGAACTACTCTGACTTTATCAGAGGTGTAGCTAGAACTACTCTGACTTTATCAAGAGGTGTAGCTAGAACTACTGTGACTTTACCAGGGGGTGTAGCTAGAACTACTCTGACTTTATCAGGAGGTGTAGCTAGAACTTCTCTGACTTGATCAGGGGGTGTAGCTAGAACTTCTCTGACTTTATCAGGGGTTTAGCTAGAACTACTCTGACTTTATCAGGAGGTGTAGCTAGAACTACTCTGACTTTATCAGGAGGTGTAGCTAGAACTACTCTGACTTTATCAGGAGGTATAGCTAGAACTTCTCTGACTTTACCAGGAGGTGTAGCTAGAACTTCTCTGACTTTATCAGGAGGTGTAGCTAGAACTACTCTGACTTTATCAGGAGGTGTAGCTAGAACTACTCTGACTTTACCAGGAGGTGTAGCTAGAACTACTCTGACTTTATCAAGAGGTGTAGCTAGAACTACTCTGACTTTATCAAGAGGTGTAGCTAGAACTACTCTGACTTTATCAGGAGGTGTAGCTAGAACTTCTCTGACTTTACCAGGAGGTGTAGCTAGAACTTCTCTGACTTTATCAGGTGGTGTAGCTAGAACTACTCTGACTTTATCAGAGGTGTAGCTAGAACTACTCTGACTTTATCAGGAGGTGTAGCTAGAACTTCTCTGACTTTATCAGGGGGTGTAGCTAGAACTACTCTGACTTTATCAGGAGGTGTAGCTAGAACTACTCTGACTTTATCAGGGGGTGTAGCTAGAACTACTCTGACTTTATCAGTGGGTGTAGCTAGAACTACTCTGACTTTATGAGGAGGTGTAGCTAGAACTACTCTGACTTTATCAAGAGGTGTAGCTAGAACTACTCTGACTTTATCAGGAGGTATAGCTAGAACTTCTCTGACTTTACCAGGAGGTGTAGCTAGAACTTCTCTGACTTTATCAGGAGGTGTAGCTAGAACTACTCTGACTTTATCAGGAGGTGTAGCTAGAACTACTCTGACTTTATCAGGAGGTGTAGCTAGAACTACTCTGACTTTATCAGGAGGTGTAGCTAGAACTACTCTGACTTTATCAGGAGGTGTAGCTAGAACTACTCTGACTTTATCAGGAGGTGTAGCTAGAACTACTCTGACTTTACCAGGAGGTGTAGCTAGAACTACTCTGACTTTATCAGGGGGTGTAGCTAGAACTACTCTGACTTTATCAGGAGGTGTAGCTAGAACTACTCTGACTTTATCAGGAGGTGTAGCTAGAACTACTCTGACTTTATCAGGAGGTGTAGCTAGAACTACTCTGACTTTATCAGGAGGTGTAGCTAGAACTACTCTGACTTTATCAGGAGGTGTAGCTAGAACTACTCTGACTTTACCAGGAGGTGTAGCTAGAACTACTCTGACTTTATGAGGAGGTGTAGCTAGAACTACTCTGACTTTATCAAGAGGTGTAGCTAGAACTACTCTGACTTTATCAGGAGGTGTAGCTAGAACTTCTCTGACTTTACCAGGAGGTGTAGCTAGAACTTCTCTGACTTTATCAGGTGGTGTAGCTAGAACTACTCTGACTTTATCAGAGGTGTAGCTAGAACTACTCTGACTTTATCAGGAGGTGTAGCTAGAACTTCTCTGACTTTATCAGGGGGTGTAGCTAGAACTACTCTGACTTTATCAGGAGGTGTAGCTAGAACTACTCTGACTTTATCAGGGGGTGTAGCTAGAACTACTCTGACTTTATCAGTGGGTGTAGCTAGAACTACTCTGACTTCATGAGGAGGTGTAGCTAGAACTACTCTGACTTTATCAAGAGGTGTAGCTAGAACTACTCTGACTTTATCAGGAGGTATAGCTAGAACTACTCTGACTTTATCAAGAGGTGTAGCTAGAACTACTCTGACTTTATCAGGAGGTGTAGCTAGAACTTCTCTGACTTTACCAGGAGGTGTAGCTAGAACTTCTCTGACTTTATCAGGTGGTGTAGCTAGAACTACTCTGACTTTATCAGAGGTGTAGCTAGAACTACTCTGACTTTATCAGGAGGTGTAGCTAGAACTTCTCTGACTTTATCAGGGGGTGTAGCTAGAACTACTCTGACTTTATCAGGAGGTGTAGCTAGAACTACTCTGACTTTATCAGGGGGTGTAGCTAGAACTACTCTGACTTTATCAGTGGGTGTAGCTAGAACTACTCTGACTTCATGAGGAGGTGTAGCTAGAACTACTCTGACTTTATCAAGAGGTGTAGCTAGAACTACTCTGACTTTATCAGGAGGTATAGCTAGAACTTCTCTGACTTTACCAGGAGGTGTAGCTAGAACTTCTCTGACTTTATCAGGTGGTGTAGCTAGAACTACTCTGACTTTATCAGAGGTGTAGCTAGAGCTACTCTGACTTTATCAGGAGGTGTAGCTAGAACTACTCTGACTTTATCAGGGGTTGTAGCTAGAACTACTCTGACTTTATCAGGAGGTGTAGCTAGAACTACTCTGACTTTATCAGGAGGTGTAGCTAGAACTACTCTGACTTTATCAGGGGGTGTAGCTAGAACTACTCTGACTTTATCAGGAGGTGTA
Source organism: Salvelinus alpinus (assembly GCF_045679555.1). Lineage (NCBI taxonomy): Eukaryota > Metazoa > Chordata > Actinopteri > Salmoniformes > Salmonidae > Salvelinus > Salvelinus alpinus. Next base: position 61,368,816 of record NC_092095.1, on the reverse strand, counting down.
GCTAGAACTACTCTGACTTTATCTGGGAGTGTAGCTAGAACTACTCTGACTTTATCAGGGGGTGTTGCTAGAACTACACTGAGTTTATCAGGAGGTGTAGCTAGAACTACTCTGACTTTATCAGGAGGTGTAGCTAGAACTACTCTGACTTTACCAGGAGGTGTAGCTAGAACTACTCTGACTTTATCAGGAGGTGTAGCTAGAACTACTCTGACTTTATCAGGAGGTGTAACTAGAACTACTCTGACTTTATCAGAGGTGTAGCTAGAACTACTCTGACTTTATCAAGAGGTGTAGCTAGAACTACTCTGACTTTACCAGGGGGTGTAGCTAGAACTACTCTGACTTTATCAGGAGGTGTAGCTAGAACTTCTCTGACTTGATCAGGGGGTGTAGCTAGAACTTCTCTGACTTTATCAGGGGTGTAGCTAGAACTACTCTGACTTTATCAGGAGGTGTAGCTAGAACTACTCTGACTTTATCAGGAGGTGTAGCTAGAACTACTCTGACTTTATCAGGAGGTGTAGCTAGAACTTCTCTGACTTTATCAGGGGGTGTAGCTAGAACTACTCTGACTTTATCAGGAGGTGTAGCTAGAACTACTCTGACTTTATCAGGGGGTGTAGCTAGAACTACTCTGACTTTATCAGTGGGTGTAGCTAGAACTACTCTGACTTCATGAGGAGGTGTAGCTAGAACTACTCTGACTTTATCAAGAGGTGTAGCTAGAACTACTCTGACTTTATCAGGAGGTATAGCTAGAACTTCTCTGACTTTACCAGGAGGTGTAGCTAGAACTTCTCTGACTTTATCAGGTGGTGTAGCTAGAACTACTCTGACTTTACCAGGAGGTGTAGCTAGTACTACTCTGACTTTATCAGGAGGTGTAGCTAGAACTACTCTGACTTTATCAGGGGTTGTAGCTAGAACTACTCTGACTTTATCAGGAGGTGTAGCTAGAACTACTCTGACTTTATCAGGAGGTGTAGCTAGAACTACTCTGACTTTATCAGGGGGTGTAGCTAGAACTACTCTGACTTTATCAGAGGTGTAGCTAGAGCTACTCTGACTTTATCAGGAGGTGTAGCTAGAACTACTCTGACTTTATCAGGGGTTGTAGCTAGAACTACTCTGACTTTATCAGGAGGTGTAGCTAGAACTACTCTGACTTTATCAGGAGGTGTAGCTAGAACTACTCTGACTTTATCAGGGGGTGTAGCTAGAACTACTCTGACTTTATCAGGAGGTGTAGCTAGAACTACTCTGACTTTATCTGGGAGTGTAGCTAGAACTACTCTGACTTTATCAGGGGGTGTTGCTAGAACTACACTGAGTTTATCAGGAGGTGTAGCTAGAACTACTCTGACTTTATCAGGAGGTGTAGCTAGAACTACTCTGACTTTACCAGGAGGTGTAGCTAGAACTACTCTGACTTTATCAGGAGGTGTAGCTAGAACTACTCTGACTTTATCAGGAGGTGTAACTAGAACTACTCTGACTTTATCAGAGGTGTAGCTAGAACTACTCTGACTTTATCAAGAGGTGTAGCTAGAACTACTCTGACTTTACCAGGGGGTGTAGCTAGAACTACTCTGACTTTATCAGGAGGTGTAGCTAGAACTTCTCTGACTTGATCAGGGGGTGTAGCTAGAACTTCTCTGACTTTATCAGGGGTGTAGCTAGAACTACTCTGACTTTATCAGGAGGTGTAGCTAGAACTACTCTGACTTTATCAGGAGGTGTAGCTAGAACTACTCTGACTTTATCAGGAGGTGTAGCTAGAACTTCTCTGACTTTATCAGGGGGTGTAGCTAGAACTACTCTGACTTTATCAGGAGGTGTAGCTAGAACTACTCTGACTTTATCAGGGGGTGTAGCTAGAACTACTCTGACTTTATCAGTGGGTGTAGCTAGAACTACTCTGACTTCATGAGGAGGTGTAGCTAGAACTACTCTGACTTTATCAAGAGGTGTAGCTAGAACTACTCTGACTTTATCAGGAGGTATAGCTAGAACTTCTCTGACTTTACCAGGAGGTGTAGCTAGAACTTCTCTGACTTTATCAGGTGGTGTAGCTAGAACTACTCTGACTTTACCAGGAGGTGTAGCTAGTACTACTCTGACTTTATCAGGAGGTGTAGCTAGAACTACTCTGACTTTATCAGGGGTTGTAGCTAGAACTACTCTGACTTTATCAGGAGGTGTAGCTAGAACTACTCTGACTTTATCAGGAGGTGTAGCTAGAACTACTCTGACTTTATCAGGGGGTGTAGCTAGAACTACTCTGACTTTATCAGGAGGTGTAGCTAGAACTACTCTGACTTTATCTGGGAGTGTAGCTAGAACTACTCTGACTTTATCAGGGGGTGTAGCTAGAACTACACTGAGTTTATCAGGAGGTGTAGCTAGAACTACTCTGACTTTATCAGGAGGTGTAGCTAGAACTACTCTGACTTTACCAGGAGGTGTAGCTAGAACTACTCTGACTTTATCAGGAGGTGTAGCTAGAACTACTCTGACTTTATCAGGAGGTGTAACTAGAACTACTCTGACTTTATCAGAGGTGTAGCTAGAACTACTCTGACTTTATCAAGAGGTGTAGCTAGAACTACTCTGACTTTACCAGGGGGTGTAGCTAGAACTACTCTGACTTTATCAGGAGGTGTAGCTAGAACTTCTCTGACTTGATCAGGGGGTGTAGCTAGAACTTCTCTGACTTTATCAGGGGTGTAGCTAGAACTACTCTGACTTTATCAGGAGGTGTAGCTAGAACTACTCTGACTTCATCAGGAGGTGTAGCTAGAACTACTCTGACTTTATCAGGAGGTGTAGCTAGAACTACTCTGACTTTATCAGGAGGTGTAGCTAGAACTACTCTGACTTTATCAGGGGGTGTAGCTAGAACTACTCTGAATTTATCAAGGGGTGTAGCTAGAACTACTCTGACTTTATCAGGAGGTGTAGCTAGAACTACTCTGACTTAATCAGGAGGTGTAGCTAGAACTACTCTGACTTTATCAGGAGGTGTAGCTAGAACTACTCTGACTTTATCAGGAGGTGTAGCTAGAACTACTCTGACTTTATCAGGGGGTGTAGCTAGAACTACTCTGACTTTATCAGGAGGTGTAGCTAAAACTTCTCTGACTTTATCAGGAGGTGTAGCTAGAATTTCTCTGACTTTATACTCCAGGAATTCCCACGTTGAGCTGGTTTAATACGTCTTGCATTACTGTTCAATAAACGAAAACTGTTCAAGTTAGTACACACCACACCAGTTAGTATGAACAATGGTTAGGCTTATAAATGATGGTTAAATGAATTACATCCACAGGGTCGTTTCCTCAATTCTTCCAAAGCATCCACTTTCTGCTATACGTTCTTCTGTTTCTCTCAGCTCTCCTCTGTTACCCTGAAGCTCTGTAATTAGCTCGTGCTCAGCGCCTTCGGTGACTCAGACAGTACAGACACCACCGTTGCTTTGTACTGTAGCTGGCTGGCTGGCTGCCCGTCTTCCTACCACTACCCCAGTCCAACCGTTAGTCATCCACCCAGAGGCTCTCGACCGTCCACTTATAGAACTGCAGCATGGATGCCAGGGATACAGTATGTATGGCATAGCAGATGCTTTTATCCTAAGCTAAGTAGATCCTAGTAGAGCGTATTTTGTTAGTATGACCCCAGCGGGAATCGAACCCACGACCCTGGCGTTGCTAGCACCACTCATTCTGAGTCTTACTGTGTAATGCCCCTGGTGTTAGTCAGCTTTTAGTGTTGAGGTTGTCCAGTCAGGTACTATGCTGTAGTTCCCTGTGGATTGGATTAGCCCTGCTTAACCACAGTCTAACACTCACCTTGTCTCAGGAAGAGATTAAATGACAGAGCGGTATCTCTCAACCTCAGCTGTAGTAGATAGTGAGAGGTATTTGGGGTGGTCCTTGTGGGTATAACTTGAAATAACCACCCAAAAAATATCATACATTTTATTTGTTTTTCTGTATCTTTCATCTTTTGGATTGTTGTAGTTGTGTAGTATGAGGTAAATATTGGAAGTTTGGACCGTGTACTGAAATAAACTTCACATGGCATGAAAGCTGAGCCCGGGCCAATGCAGGAGAAGAGAAAACCCGAAATGAGAAATGACAAGGAATGACAAGGAAACGACAGCTTCCTCAGAACCTGAACATAGGAAGGCTGACGTTTGGCTTTGAAAGCTGCTCGAATTCTGACTGCTTTACATAACTAAAACTAATCCAAACTATCACCGGCGAGAAATAGACACAGCAAACTTTTCCTTGTTCTTCGCCCCTCCGAACTGCATCCATCTCAATTTCGGGAGTTCAGAAGAGTTCATTCAGCAAAGTTGCCAGTTAGTGATGCCAAGGTAACTTTGTTGCCCAGGGCTTGACCTTGGCTTGGTGTGTCCTGTGTCATGGTGTTGGTCAAACAGGGGGGGACCAGTTTAGAGGACACGGCTCTGTGAATTCAGAGCCATACGGTGCATATGTGGTGGGGAGGGAAGGGGGACAGAGCAGAGAGCTGTGATGCTGGGCCAGAGAGCTGGAGGGTTGGGAGGGCAGGAGAGAGGAAAGGAGGAGGGCGAGGAGAAGAGAGGAGGGTCTGTGGTGATACTGTGACAGAAAACAGCGACCAGTCACACATAAGAACACAGTCTGTCACAGTCAAATGTCACAGTCCAGCTAGCATGGTCTTTCAGGCCAGGGTAACATGACTGGCCCAAACCTTTTACTTGCTGTATGGTGTTCAGCTCTGCACTATCACTCCCCACCATGTCATGGTCCGTGACACAATGTGACCTTTCCTGTTGTGGAAACATGGAAGGTGAATAGATTACAAAGCAGTTGAATAGTCCCTTGATATACCCAAGAACAGCATTAGATTTTACACGATCCAGCCAAATTGCAGGGATTGAGAAATATTGAAACCAAAATTATTCAACACCTCATAAAGAGTGACAGACTATTTAATATTCAGAGAAAGTGAATAGTCTTTCATTTGTCCATTGAATCCCAAGTGCCTGCTTTGTGTACCGGATCCATTTTATCAACATGGAGCTTCAACACCATCCAAAACCCTATCATCAGAGAACAGTGTAGTCCCTTGCCTGAGAGGAGGTGTGTTGTGGGGTTCTGCCTGCCTGCACTCTATTGTATTGGTGTTGTCAGTGTTTTCGAGGGCGGGGATTGGCCCGGTTTAGAGGACATGACTCTGTGACTCATCCTGAAGGGGG